>NW_024098356.1:0-83860 GCF_016545835.1 Crotalus tigris
ACCCCAACTCAGTTTTTTCCTCTCCAGAAATTGGTCATACCTGCCATGCTGTTTTCTTTCTAAAGAATTCTTTTTTGCTCTTTTCAGAGTATTCATGTTCTTCTTCTTCACTATCTGTATCAAAAAGGCAATAGCTCCCATTTTGAACCACTGAAATAGAGAGGAAATGCAGATATTAAAAAACTCTTATGGAATTCTATGCCATACAGACAAAACTCAGATCTTTCAGCCATGTTTTCAGCTCCTCAAGATTGCAGCTCCATGGCCACATTACTTACTCACAAATACTAAAACCAATTAAAATAGCTTTCTATTTAATCTGGTGTCCTGCAGATGGAATTAACCTCAGTTCCCCTCTATTCAAGCCAATTGTAGCCCAACCCATCAAAAGAAAATTAGGTAGAAACAATTCAATGTTAAGCTACTGCACTTGCATGAAAGAGAGCTATATGCGGTACCTGAAGATGACACCTATATTTTTTGTAAGTCCTCTGCTTACAAATATATATATATATATTTAAAGTTTATTGACTATTGAATCAAAGACATATTTCTGATTAGCCAAAATATTTTTAACCAACTGATTTAACTCATTGTTCATGCTTTTCTAAGCCTAGCAATAATCAGGTCTGAGAAGTTGAAAAAATTAACAAAAAATAATCCATTTCTATATTGGATATGTTCATGAAATCAGCTGGAACCAAGCTTTATTCAAAATAAATTTTAGAAGTGCAGTCATTCACACCAAACAAATACATAATATGTGTGAGAGATATATACAGATAATCCATGACTTACAACCACAAGTGAGCACAAAATTTATGTTGCTAAGTGAGATATTTGTTAAATGAGTTTTGCCTCATTTTATGACTTTTCTTGCCATGGTTGTTAAGTGAATCATCACAGTTGTTAAGTTAATAACCTGGTTGTTAAGTGAATCTGATTTCCCCATTGACTTGTCAGAAGGTTGCAAAAGGTCTGGGGATACTGCAATCTGGAAATACCGCAACTGTCATGAACCAGTTGCCAAGCATCCAAATTTTGGTCACGTTACCATGAGGATGCTGCAAATATGTATAAGTGTGAAAAATGGTCATAAGTCACTTTTTTCAGTGACATTGTAACTTTGAACAGTCACTAAATGAACAGTTGTAAATCAAGGACTACCTGTAATCTAATGCATAATGCATCCAAACTCCTAATTATTTAAATATTCAAAATTTTCTATTCAAAAGTTTCGTGGAAAAAAAAATGAGGGTTTTTACCTGGATCCTCTGCTTCTAGTACTTTGCAGGAACTTTGGTTTTTAAATTTTGGTTTAATCAAGTCCATCCTAAAAAATCACAAAAGAACAGATGATTTCCTGGCTCCAAAAAAAAAATCAAGGATGCATTTATACCAATATAACTGAGATTTTTTTAAAAAGACTATGCTAGTATTATGATTTCTCTTTCTCTCTTTTGCAGGCTTCACTTGCTTGCCAATATAGAATTCAGCATATATTCTTCCTACGAAGCCTAAATATGTAAAGTACAAGATGTCTGAAATTTGAGCTTATTTCTTTTCCCAATAATATGTACCACACTTCCATATTTGTGGATTTAAGGGTCATCAAGGACTACAATTTCCATTTAACATCTTTATATATATATGAAGATCCTTTCACTGAAAAGACTGGGGGGGAGCATTTTAACTCACATTAGCTGTAAGCATTTTTTGTAGTTATGGTATGCATTTAGGCATGTAGACTTCTTTGGACCACTGAGGACAACAATAAATATTTTTATTTGTAAATTGTCCCAAATTTCACAGACTATTTCTCATGAATATACAGTATATGCTACAGCTGAAGAAAAAGTTGCCACAAAAACAAAATTTAGGAAAGAAAGACAAAATATTTATGCAATACTTCTGGTCACAACAAATAATCTGATTGAAAGCTATCCAGCCTACATGGGTGACATTAATGATATTAACATACTAAACTGAAATATTCTGCCTTTAAACTGAAGATCCATCATTAGTGCTTTTCCCAATTGAACACCTCAGAAGAAAATAGATTTCTCATATTTCCTAGGTATGTTTTTTGATGCTGCTGCAACTAAATGTAAAAACTTACTGCTTTTTCATGATTTCCATTGATTTTCTATTTTCTTCCATCCGAGAAATCACCTTTTTTTTCAGTTTCAACTCAAACATCTCAGCTGCCCTATTTTGAAAAACAAGTTGGAACAATCTTTCCAAAACTGTGCCTTGGTAGATCAAGGATCTAATTTATCCAGTATTACTTTTTTTCTACATTAGAATGGCAGCCAGCAAGATGCCTTTGTAGGAAACCCATGAAGCTCACAGACTGCTGTATTGATAATATTCAGATGTGTACTGCCTTCAAACAGATGTGTATGTAAAGGAGCCATTTAATTAATATCACTAACAGCAGAGGAATCTACAACAAAATTTTAACACATGGAATGCACCTATTCTTTTCTATTGTCTGTACCATGTATAGGTAATCCATATTAATTGGATTATGTTGGTCTGAAAAATCACCACAATCCTTGCTCAAGCCTGCGGTGGTTTTAAATGTGTCATGTGATCAGAACTCACATAGTCACCAGTTTCTTTAGTAAATTCAAGAAAGACTTAAACTGGGTAATGGAGAATAACACTAAGACATGTCAATTGTTCCATGTCAATTGTCTGCTTAGATGTTAGTTATATCAGTTAATTATCCATCTTTAGCCTTGTTTCCATCTCAACTTACAATAAGCAAGTTTAATATCGTTGTAAACTTCAAATATTGGTGATAAATACCTGGAGGCTAAGCAATCTGTAGCTTTGAGATCAGTCACAATATAGAGATAATAGTAGCTCATAAAAACTCTTCTCTGAATCAGCAAGAGGGTGAAACATACTGCATCCCACAGGATACCTGCTTCATCCTTAGGCAATTCACATATCTCATTATTAGGTGGATCTGTGCAGAAACAATATTCACAAACTTGTTTTTCTAGGTGGTAAGTTGGAAATGTAGATCATCCAGTTTCCCTACAGAAATAATTATGTTGCTGTTGTTGCTGTTTTTGTTATTACTAATATTAACAGATTTATACAACTTGCATTTTGTACAATGTAATGTGAATATCATGGAGACCATGAATGAAACTTTGTTTTGCAGCGATAGCAAGGATAACTTTAGCTCTCCAAAAGAAAACAAGTCACAAACTATGTTTTCTCTTTTATTTATTTTTTGTCCACAAAATAAAACAAATAAATACATTATGGCTTCTCTAGTACATTCTATGGGTAAAATTCCACAAAGCCTAAAATCTGTCCTATTGTTAAATATCTCTAACCTTCAACAGAGAAGATATTTTTGCATAGAAATGATCCAAGCTATTATCTTCCATACATTTGGTTCAAGGTGTCCTTTCAGTTAAGCTATATTACTGGTGAATATAAAGATGCTATTTTCTTGGTGATGATAGAGAAATGATTTACCATTGTTTTCTTTCAGGATATGTTTTTCAATTCCCAATCTAGTCTAAAGTCCTGGGAGTTCTTGGTAGTCTCTTGCTCATCCTTGGTTGAATATTCCCAACATTCATTAGCTCTTTGTGATTAACTATGGAACCTTTTTAAGACCTGAGTTCAAGAATTTGCTTTTCTGCTTAGGCAACATGAATCTCCTGAATCTATAGAACATATTTATAAAAATCAGTTGCATAGCAGATCTATATTACAATTTTTGAAGGCTCTCATAATTTAATCTATCAATGGAGAAGCTTCCAGCCACCTGTATCAATCTGCAATACATGAAGGAGCATAACAGATGAATGAGTACAGGCAACTACTTTAAGAATAATTATCTGTCTTATTCTGGATAAGAGTTCTTGTCTAACTGCCCTCACATTACCTACTGTGACTGGCCACTGCTTTTTAAGATTTTTTCCAATTGAATCTAAGATCTTTTGCATGGAAATCAAACATTCTACTATTAAGCTTCTTCCCCAGATGCAACATTTTGCATTTTCTTCAGTTACTTGTGGTAGTTATCTATATATACATGGATGCCTTTGGTGACACATACACATATAAGTGGGAAGATAAGGGAAAGAAAAAAAAATAAAAACCTTTCTGCCAGTTTCAGACCTGTAATCTTCTATTTACATGGCAAGAGTCATAATCATTATACTATTAGGTGTTTATGCTAAGGGAACCCAAAAGTGCTTTTTCAAAAGGCTGCTGGACTTCCTTTGTTTTTCCTTGAAGATGTTTGCTTCTCATCCAAGAAGCTTCTTTAGTTTTGACTGAATGGTGGAGAATGGAAGGATTTATATTCCTTGCAATCATCTGGTCATTAGCACTCTCTCTGAGAGTTGTTCAGGCCATTTGGAGTTTTATCTGTGCCCTTGAATAGTGCAAATGGGTGTGGAGCCTTCTTGGAACTACTGAAAGGACTGTGTTGTAAACAGATGACAAGTGGTGGTTGTATTCCTTCCTCTCTATTGAGAGGGGGCTGTTCAGTTTTAATGTACATGGCCTCTTTGACCTCTCTTTCAAACCAGTGTTCCTCTCTGTCCAGAATGTGGACTTTGCTGTCTTAAAAAGAGTAGCCTTTGTCTTTCAAATGCAGATGGACTGCTGAATTCAGACCTGATGGTTTTTTTTCTCCTATGTTGTGCCATGTGTTTGTGAAGTGGTTGTTTTGTTTTTCCAATGTACTGTAGGATAAATATCATTACATTGAAGGGCCATAATCTACCATTCAGGTCCAGTGCCGGTTAGTAGATAATTTTGACTTTCTAATCCCAGGTTGAGGGAAACGCCCCAAAGTCACTCATTTGGCTTCTGTGCCCAAGGGAGGACTAGAACCTAAATCTCACCACTCCTAGTCCTGCAACATAACACAACAAACCCAGGAAGTAAACTGAAGTGGATCTATAATTCTCTTTAAGGAACATTTAGGATGCCTTATAATATAAAGACTATCTTTCTATGGAATTGCTTCTCACTTACCTACTTCATATCCTGGTATTGTGCAATACATAGCAAAGGTCTGAACTAACCAACAATAATTTCTTTGTAATTTATTAAGGTATGCACATGCTCCAACCTGTAGGAAAAAAGAAGGGAGGAAAAAGAACAATTTAGCAGGGATTAGAGCTCCAGATCTTTCCCCTGCCTCATGGGGAAGGGGGGGGGAAAGATAATACAAATAAGGGGTAGTAAAATTGGAGCTCTTTCCTTAATGATCAAGAATCTGGTGATCAAATGGGCAAGTATGTAAATTTGTTTTTCAAATAAATAGAAATAAAATTTAAAAATATAAAAATATTTTGAATGTGTTTGAGCTTTTAACTTCCCAAGTGACTAAATGGCCCAGTAGTAGCCTCAGAAATGGAAAGTCCAAATTGGAGTTTTGAATTAGAAAAATTCAAATATAACCCTATCACCACCTGCTGTAAATTATTATAAGAATTCTCTTCTTTGATTATGCAAACACAGCAACTTCCTTTAAGGTTTTTTCTAGACTGCAACTTGGATTTAGAGTTGTTCGTGGGTAATCAAGGGAGGATTAAAAGCTCTACTCTCTCTGCAGGCACATCTGCTTATGTTAGTAACTCCTGTCAGCTCAGCCATTGGCTGTTTGCTGGATCACAGGAAGGCTAGATTCAGTAGAAATAACCACCTATCATGTACTGTATTTCTCTTTTAGATTTTGAAAAAAAAACATGTTGGAAGTTGTATAATTTCAACCTATGGAACCAGTTCTACTGCATCCTTTTAAGAATTATGAGCAGTGTCTGACATGTCTTATTTCACAATGAGAATTTCAATGTACTGCACTTAAATTCCCTCTGCATCAACAGTGGTTCCAAACTATACTTCTTAAGGCTATGCCAAAATATTGAAATTTCTCACACTAACCCTAAAAAGAGGCTTAGACTTCTCCTTTTCTACCTTATTCTTAGAATGCTTGAGAATTTCCTTTAAATTTCTCTTCTCAGTATTTTGAAGTCTAGTTAATTGTGGAATTGCTATCTGTGTTATTTTCTGCTGCATGGCTTTCCACCATTCTCAAGCTTCCTTAGCCATCCTAACTTCTCAATTTCAAAGATGCCCAGTGGGAGAAATCTCTTAAGAAAATTTCCTTGTGATCAAATAAAATTCCCTTAACATTTAAATATAAGAAGCTACAAAAAATTAATTTATATGCCCAAAAACAAGACCTCTACACCTACTTCATATATAAAAAGAGCAAGAACATGAGAAATTCACCAGTACTCTTTTTTTCTTTTCAAAGACCATTTCAAAACAAAGAAACAAATCTTCTTTCATCCAGTTAAAGAATTGTTAGAAATAAATATGAGCCGAGGTGGCGTAGCAGTTACAGTGCAGTACTGCAGGCCACTTTAGCTGACTGTGTTCAGCAGGTCAGCGGTTCAAATCTCACCGGCTCAAGGTTGACTCAGCCTTCCATCCTTCCGGGGTAGGTAAAATGAGGACCCAGATTGTTGGAGGCAATGTAAATATATATATACATTGCTTACTGGTGTATACCGCTTAGAGAGTGCTTGCACTTAAAGCGGTATATAAGTCTCATAAATAAATAAATAAATAAATAAATAAATAACTTTTTCTGAGGCAGTTTACAATAAATAGATATTTTTGCCCATCCTCAGCAAGTTGATCACAAACATTAACCCACTACATACAGCAAGAAGATTCTTTACTGTTATAACCAAAGTAGTGTAGACAATCAAGTAGTCCCATGGTCTAAGAATGTCTCTGATGGGCTTCAGCTGAAGGCTTTGTCCAAAGTGCATAAAGTAGAAGCAGGCAACCAAGTAGCCCACGCAGAAGATGCTGATCCTAGCTGTCCCAGTCACAAAAATTAGACAAAGGACAATCCAAAAGAGGTACTTGAATATAAGCACTTTCATCAGATCCAAATAAGATCTATTCAGAAGAAAATAATGAGAATGGAATTAATAGAAACTAGATTGTATAGTAATGAGGGAAACAAAGACAGAATTGGCTACAAGTTCTACAGAATGTGCTGGTTTAATTCACTCACTATATAAAGCCATTTTGTTTATAACTATAGTTTGTTGGGTAGAGTCAGGTTTAAGTTAAGGCCAAATAGACATTGGCCTAAGGTCCCAAAATTTAGGAGCCACCAATGCTGCCACTTCTTCCAAATTATTCTAAAAATAAAAATCTATGCATTAGCACAGTGGTTCTCAACCTTTTTAATGCCACGACCCCCAACCGGTCGTAAGTCAAGGACTACTCAACCGGTCATAAGTCGAGGACTACTCAACTGGTGCAGCACCGTTTGCAGAATGGGACTTTTGGCAAGCTCAGCAGGGCAGAGACAGCCTGGACAATTCCTATTGGCTTTTGAAAGCCAATAGAATTAGACTCTATTCAAGAGAGTCTATTCTATTGGCTTTCAAAAGCCAATAGAATAAAAGGGAGTAGCACAGCTAAGGAAAAGGGGGGGAAAATGGCGGACTGTGTTGTTTAGCGACCCCCATGAAATGGTCGTTCGACCCCAAATGGGGTCCTGACCCACAGATTGAGAACCACTGCATTAGCAGGAGGTGGCACCATCAGTTAATGTGTGGTGCCATATACCTTGAGGTGACACTGCTGTTGGGGAAGGAAGAGAATTTGGAAATCACAGCTGCTATCAGTACCTGAAAAAATTCAGCGTTATATTAAGAAGTACTCCTAAATTCAAATAGTTGTACTAGCTAGGAATTATGAGGGCTTTAACCTTACTTATCTAGAGGATAGTATATTGGGAAGTTGGTGTGCTTTCTGGAGAAAACCCAAACATAAACATGTTTTCCTTTATTTCTTACCTGCAATGGATAAAGTTTGGTACCCGACTGAATTCATCGAGACCTGTTGGGCCCAAATCTTGATTAATCTCTGAGTTATCTCCAGCTTGCAGCCTGACTACAGGCTGATCCTCATCTTCAAAAACTTGCCATTGGAAGGAAGCAAAAAGCAGAAGAAGAAAATCATCTGCCATAAGGAAGGAAAATTTTTTTAATCTAGAAAATGGTTTTACTCTACCTTCTTATTATAACATTTTTCTCCAAGAAGGCACCTTCTAGTATCTGTGTGTATAAACAGTCATATAAAATGTCATCTTGCTATCAATTACATAAATGTCCATGCTCCATCATAATACTGAAAAACAATGCATCAATGCTGCAAAACTGCAATAATGAATCTTAGAGGCAGCTATGCTGTTTTCACTGCTACCGGCTGCTTGAGTTGTTCAAGTTAGCCAGAAGAAGAAAAATTAACTTTACAAAGGTTCACTAATACAAGATCAATTGCTTCCTAAAACAGCTCCCAAACCTGAGAAGATATAAAAAAACTGATGCACTAAAATTTAGATAAGTGTTCTGCATGGAATTCAATATATAGTGATATTATAGATAACTCAATGTCAAATATATTTTCTATTTGTGCCAGAATACTGCACCCATATTTGGAATTTTTATTAAGGTACAATTTGTTTAAACTGCATTCTGAACTGGGGGAGCCTACATTAAAGAGTAGGGTGGGCATAGTTGGGCAACCTTTTGGAGATAGATTATTTTTTAAAAAAATGAGAAGGATTTAGCAAAGAATTGTAATTAGCGAATAGGATCTCCAGAGGGGGCACATTCAGTTGGGAAGTGGAAAAATTCCTTTAGCAGGGTGTTTGTTAAGTCTTAAAAAAAATTAAATACTATTTTTATGGCAAGATCGAATGGGATACATACAGTATATTTGCCTTCATTTGTGACTATTTTTATTTTATTTTTAATAGTAAGAAATTGCACTGCCATGCAATTGCACTCAAAGGTAAAAAGATAGAAGTAAGATGAAGAAGGCTTTGCAACAGGAATTTGCAAGAGCTACAGAAAATGAAGAACAAGTCCACAGCCATACAGTATATACAATCTAAATTAAAAAGGACAAAGTCATTGCTTGCTGGAAAAGAGCAGGAATTTCATGCAGATTGGACAAGAAAAATCCCATGTCTGAAATGTTAAAGAACTCTGGGCAGTTTATATAAATCAGGAATAGACATTTAGTGCTCAATAAATTCTTTGGACTGAGATACCTATATTCCTTGGATATTAAATATAGTAATCTTTTCAATAAGAACTCCTTATTATCTATTCTACATACAGTATAGATAATAAGGAGCTAGATAAACATTGCCTATTTTGTCCACATTTTCCCCCAACTGCAATTTGTACACAGAATTTAGCTGTAATTTACTTATTAGTTTTCTATTGCCATTCATCTCATTAAGCAATTCTAGGAGGACCTTAAGTATGACATGTCATTTTCACTGTTACCTGCAGACACATTCCAGAACTATATTGGTCTAAGAATAAAATACATTTCCCCATTAAGCAGATGCTACCCTTTCCAATTTATACTTACACAGGAGAAAATGAGTATTGGGTCTCTCGGCAAAATCAGGCAGATAAAGCCACTTAATCAGATTTGAAGGGAGCAACCAGTGGGAATTTCTCCATGGATAATCTGTCAGCAAAGAGATCATCCGCGTTACACAAAACTTCTTAAACTAATTTACAAGTTTGCTGTCCGAACAAGTGTGATGCAAAGGGAGCTGCTGAGCACTAGTAGCAAAGCCAGCCCTCTGCTCAATTATTGCTATTACCCTCCACATGACATATCTCTGCTTCCCCACACAGTGCTGCATTCACCTTGGCACAAAGCAGGTGGGAGGCCAATACAAATCAAATACTGAAAGGCCACAATGTTGGCAAGGAAGAAACAGTATTTGGGCCAGACTTGGGCTATTGCTTTCCTCTGACGGTAGCTCAACAGGTAAGTCAGCCAACTTGCATGGATAAGTGCATAGAGGTCCATGCGTTGCCCAATCACATTAATTGCCGCCACAAAGCATATCTGAAAAAAGGAGAAGAGGCAGCTGAGCTAACATCACAATGGCGCCAGGTTGAAGGGACTTAACACTGAGCTCAAGAACTGAGTCTGCAATCATATACAGGTAGTCTAAACATATAACCGTAATAAGCCTGCCCATTATGGTCATATGTTGTGATAATTATAAAACTGGTATGTCACAATGTTTCTTGTGATGGTTGTTAAGTAAACACTGTGGTTGTTAAGCAAACGAATGGTTCACTATGGACATTACTTCCTAGTAAGCTACTGGTTACAAATCAAGGACAACCTGCATACAATATTGGAAATGTTTGCTTCATAATTAGTGAATCCTTTATCATACAAATCTCCCATGTAATTGTTACAAGCATGTCTTGATTACACTACCACTACGTCAAAAACTGCACTAGTTGCTATTTAGTTTCTGGTATAATCAAAGCACAGCTAATCATATTTAAAGCCCTTTATGGCTCTGTATTTATCTTCACTAAGAGTAGTGTACCTGATTTTCTAGGCACTAAACTAAAAAGTTAATAAATCTAATACAACATGGTCTTATTACGGTAAGTCAAATTAACCTGATACTAAAGGAAAAATAAAAGAATAGAAAATAGGAGATACAAATAAACATTATTAAAAGTAAAAACTTGTTCACCGTTCAGTATTTATAGTTATTCATTTGTGTTTTGCCTTCAATGGCAGGCAAAACCATAGTACTTCAATAAATGTATATAATTATATGTAAGCAGAGAAAACTCTGATATACCAATGACAGCAATTCATCTTCTGTACAATTCAATATAGATGAATCCAGTATGTCCCAATCCAGTAACTCTAAGGTCTGCTATGATTACAACTTCCAGAATCCCCGATCAGCATGCCCAGAAGCTATTTTTTTTTTGTAATCTAATATGGCTGAAGGCTTGTGGATATCACAGTCTCAAAACATTTGAAAACATTGGACAGACTAAATACTGTACAATGTCTTATCTACATGTTTGTAGGGGAAACAGATGGATTTCTCTCTGAATTCCCAAAACTATAAAATGAAGTCCATAATGTGAACCAGGTGGCAGAAAGCTTCATCTTACCTCCGCACTTGGCTCTCTGGAGCCACATCTGATTACTTCCTACTTGAAACCACACATCTTTTGTCTTCTAAGCTGCCTATCTCATTCCCCAATACCAAGAAGATATGGTCCTTTCTTACCAACATTTTCTCACCTCCAGTCCAAATTTGTAAAAACTATAGTTGAGAAAGTATTTGATGCAGTTGAGTAGCCCTTCATCCAAGTTCTCCCGGGCAATATTATTAAAAAGGCTACCTGTGACAGGTGGCAATAATTGCTTCTGAGTCCAGTAAAAATATTGGTGGCGATACACTGTTGCTTCTAAAGCCATTAGAATCAGGATGGTAAGATGGTTCTAAGAAATACAGGAAAATACATCCTTCATAAGAATGCTCAGTTTCCCCAAGTATCCTAATTATCTAAAGCATCTATGATTTTCCTCTTCAATAGTTCACCCTACTGAGACAACTACATATTTGTTTTTGATGGCTGTTATCCATGAATCATTCTCTTTTGATGGAAGACAGAACTGTCTTTTCAATGATCCTCCTTAATGGTGGATCAATGGAAATCAAGTACTAGTGCTAAAGTATGATTTAGGTCTGCTTTTGAACATCTAACACCATATTTTTTTAAAATAGCAAAATGTCTTGAACCAGTCTAATTCCTAAAGTTAAAGTGATATTATAAAGTTTGTCTGATAATATTATTAGACAAATGTTAGTTTTCCCATTAGAAGGACTAATGTCAGACTCATTGTCTTATAAGCAAAAAGATTCATTCTGTAATATTTATTCTCTTGCTTACCATAATATTAGTGCTTAAATAAAGTCCTACCTTTAGACAAAGAACAATATTGTCACAGCACTTCATCAGCCCTCCAATCCAGAGTGCTGGGTCAATTGGTGCCACATACAAAGATGATTTCTCCAACAACTCATCAACACTGATAGAATGGTAAGTCATATTCAAATGCAGATCCTAAAGAGATGGACACTTTAGTAACTCATTCATTCTTCATTTGTTCAATTTATATGGCATCCTATTAGCCAAACGCTTCTGTTTTCAAAATTAATTACTTCCCATTTAATTTATATGGTGGCTCATTGGTCAAATGACTCTACAGAATACAATTGTACTTCTTGTTTTCATTTTTAAAGAATAAGAGCAAGCCAAAAAAGCCCTCAAAGGGAAAAAAAAGGAGGGGACTTTATTTTAGAAAAATACACACTCATTTGTTTATTTTTTTCAAACCTCCCCACTTCTAGTCCATACTATAAGCTGTTCCAGGTCATACCACTTTTAAATATTGGGGCTGCAATTCCAATACCTTGAAGATACCAAATTGTTGAAGGTGAAGTTAATCATCAGGAATGTGCAAAATGTTTTGTATCTGATTGAAGGAGCTGGAACACCTTCAAGGAAGTACAAAAAATGCTTGAGAAATTTGGATCCTCAGCCCATTAGCACACTGACCTGAGTGCAGTTTGTTGAATAATTCCAGGGCTTAATAAATTTCAACTGATACAACATTTTCCAGATGACCATCACACAAGACCAAAATGTACAGATTCTTGAGGCATAGGGACGAAATTTGGAATAAGGAATAGCAAATGTCCATACAATAAAGAAAACGTAGTTCATCAAACACACCTACAGAAAATTGGACATAAGCAGATAAAGTAAAAAAGCAAAGCCAACAGGAATCATCTTTGCAAACAAATCAATTTCCGTCTTCTGCTTCAGTCTTGATCAAGTAAAACAGTTGATCTAATCCACGTTAGAAAGTTTACCCTCAAACCTAGCCATAGTAATAACAGTTTGATTTTTCATACATTTGTAACCAGACACAATACCCAAAATAAAGATCAAGATATTGACGAATAAACACATTATATTTATAATCACATCTAAACTTTAGAACCTTTGTAACTTGAAGAATCCATAACATACCTAAACAACATTCTAGATTATTAGTTTATTAGTTTTTTAATTCTGTATTAAATATTAATAAATCAATTTCATGAAGGTCTGTTGAAAAGGAGTGTTCTTTTCTTCAATATTTATATCCAGATTTATTTTGTTCTGCTTTCTTGATTGAATTCCTGCCTTAATTCCTGGTTTTCTCTTTGGACTGTTTTCCAGATGTGATAGTTATTAACTAACCTCTTGAAGTGTGATCCAGATAATGCAAGTGGACACAATCTTAAGGATGTGCAGCTCCAGAAATCTCCATGCAAGCACCTGGATTTCCTGAACTATTGCTATGATCTTCAGAAGACAAGGTGCCAAATTATCAACCACTTCTGTCCATTTATTCCTCTTTACCTCTAAAAAGAAAAGTAATTGATTTTAAAAAAACAAAATAAGCAAAATAAAAAAGGACCTGGGATTTGCCCAAGGGTTTGCACTTTAAAAGTTTCTCAATGAAAGGATAAACAAATAACATGGCAGAGAGAAATCTGATAAAACCACTGCTGTGACCAAAGAAAAAATATTAGTTTGATGAAAATACTGCTAATTCTTTTTGAAAATTGCAGTTATGTGAATAGAAGTATGACTAGAAAACTGGGTTGAATTTGCATATGAATTCATTCAACCTTGGCTTGTTGAGGAATTCTGGGAGTTGAAATCCACACACCTTAAAGTTGCCAAGTTTGAGAAACATTGGTTCAAAGTCTGATGCTGTAGTCTGCACCTACTTCCAAGAATATTGTCAGAATTCACCAGTCGGGAGGTTCATCCTACTGATGAATTTTGTTCCCCAAACCTAAAAATAGCACACCCCTTGCCATCTGTTTTATACTGGGATTGGGAGACAAAATATTACATTTACAAAATGAATGCCAAATTTATTACAATAAAGCAAACCACTACTTTCTAAATTTTAAATAGAAGAGTTTACTCTTCAGCCTTACCATTTTCTGTGGTATTCTCAGACTTCTCCAGTCCATCTGGAAAAGGCTGCTGTAACGGCTCAGGAGCCAGCCTGTTTAAAATACATTAGAATAGCTAACCAGAATAGTTATTGCATGGGTAATGAAGCAAGATACATTTTAGGTCATTCAGGTAATTTTTTAAGAGTTATTTTTCTTTATTGTTTATTTATTTATCAAATTTATATGCTGCTCATCTTGTGATGTATTATAGGTAATGAGGGAGACAATAATCCCTGACAAGTAAATATTTTTCAGGAAGTTTTTAATAAAACCAAAAGAAAATGAATGGTAGACTTGCATTCTATATGGCACTGCTCTTGAAAACCACCCAGAATCTTCAACTAATTCAGAATGCAGCAACACAGGCAGTGATGGGCATGCTTGTCTCTACCTATAAAGTCCTTTATGGCTAGGATACTTGAGAAACCACCTGTCTAGCTGATCCAATCTGGTAGAGTTGGCATGCTTCAGGATCTATTGATTAAACAGTGCAACTTTCAGGACATTGGAAGTGGGCCTTCTCTGTTGCAGCCTCAGCCCTCTGTAATAAAGTTCCCTTTTAGATTCTAATACCCTTGACTCTACTGGTATTTCGAAAGGCCTTGGAGACATGGCTTTTCACTCAGCCCTCTGGTAAAGATGACTGTCATCCTTTTCCTTGTTCTTGTTCCCATCTTGCTATGTTTGTTCTTTGTTTTGTGTTTCTTATATTTTTACCTGTTTTTAAATATTTTTTTTTAAAAAATGTTAACCTACCCAGAGTTGCTGGGAGTCAGGCTGCATATCAGTTTAAAAAATTGTTATCAATAATTATTAGTATTTGAATGTTCACAACATTTTTGCCTTAATCATCAACTGTGATTTTTCCTTGGTTTCTAGCTTTAACGCTCAACACCCATGCAGTAAAACAAAACTACAGTCAGAGGCAAGGTATTTAGTTTTCTGCAAAAAGTGTCCTCAGCCAGCATCACCAGAGAAAGTCCACCTGGAAATGAGTAGGTCAAGAAAATTTCCATTCCATAGAAATGGAAGAAAAATAGATCTGGACTCAATCCAAACAAGATGCAGCAGCTGTAAATTCAGAAGCCTGATATTTCTAGAATGCTACCATCTTTTATATCAGTGGGATTGCATTCCTACAAAACAGTAGCTCATACTCTGGTGTCCTCTAGGTCTTCTGGCTCCTGCTTAAAGAGCAGATGGACTCTGTGGCCAGGATGAGTTTTCTTAGCTGGTGTATCAGTTGCAACCATACTTGGATGCACTGAGTCACCAATGCACTTATTATTTCTCATTTCAATCACTGCAACTCATTCCCATGGGGTTGCCCTTAAAGATCAACCAAAAACTTAGTTGGTCTAAATTGAAATGACCCATATGCTTCCTGGTCAGTCTTGATACTGTGTTATCCTGTTGCTACAGGTACTGCACTGATTAACTATATACTTTCAAGGGCAATTCAAGGTGCTACTTTTATAGTATGGAATACTATAATACAGAGTCTAGGTATCTTTTTTTCTGATAAATTCTGCCCACTTGAGCTGCATAGGCTTCAAAGGTTAAGCAAATTCAAACGTTTAATATTCTATGCATTTCAAGCTCACCTACTTTGCAGTTTCTGGAATGTTTCCTTAACCCTGAAAAGTTTAAAAATAAAAAAAAACACAAATGACATTGCAAGTACAGAAAATTCCCAAATGTTTGGATTATAGACAAAGTCTTTCCCAAATGCTACCAGAAACATCTAATTGGAGAGGGCAGTTTAAGGACATCAGTGTCCTTTCAATGAGCCACAGCTCCTTTAGCAGAATCTTATAGTTCAAGTATTTACACATATACTTAAAAGTAAGAGTGTTTGAATTCAAGCTGACTTACTCCAAGGAAGTCTATTTATGATTGCAACATTCAGCACCCTATCAATATTCAGAAATGCATCCCTTCTTGGAACAGGACATTTCCATGAGCAATAATTGCTGGCTGTGATTTCATACTTTTAGCAATATTTCATTTTATCTGAGTTTTAAAAGTACTTATGATTCAACTCTAGAAAGCAAAATTAACTTTGGCTAGCTTTCTGCTCTATCGATAACTGGCAGAGGTGTGCCAATCCATCAAGAAAAGTGTTTCACAGTACAAAGGAGTGCATATATATAAAGCACCTCTTCAAAGCATTAAAGCAGCTGCATCTTTTTTCAGTCTTACACAACTGCCTCAAAGGCTGCTTCAGGTTGACTCTTCATACATACATATGCACATCCTTGTGGGAATTTATTTTAAAAATTTGCATAGCTCTAAGACAGGGGTGTCAAACTTGCAACATCATGTGACGTGTCGCAACGTATTGAAACTTTTTTCCCATTGCTGGTAATGGGGTGGGCGTGGTTTCGGCATGACACATCTAGCCCATCGGCAGGCAGTTTGACACCCTGCTCTAAGAGCTAGTATCTGTTAAGCATGCATGGCTAAAGTAAAAGCCTGCCCACGGGGGGGAGGGGTCAGAGACACAAATGACAGAGAGTGCAAACAAGAGTTAACATCACAAATTCAGATCTATGTGAGAAAATTTATTTATTTATTTATTCATTCGTTCATTCATTTACCATATTTTATATTGTCTTATTAAACACCTCTAGATGATTCACAAGAAGTTGCATATGGAACATAAAAACATGCCATATGAAACTGTATTTTTTTCTGGATAATGTCATTTGCAAGAAAAAGTTTCAAGAGATAAAGCCAACTCACTTATTTGCCAGAAGACACACAAGAATTTCCATGTCTTTGTCACTGGGTAGAAAAAGAACATAAATCTCAGCACCTATTTAATTTCAATTAATAAAAACCAGTATCATAGTAGTAAAGATATTTCATCCCTTAAAGAAAAAAAATCTTCCTGTTTCACTTTCCATATTCTATAGTCCTCCCATATTTGATAATCTGGATCAACAGACAGCAGCATCTGATAAACCTTGATTGGTCTAGGAAGCTAACTTGTGAATGGAAACTCTCAAAATGAGAGACTTTCCAAGTCTGTGAGCCAAACTGCAAATTAAAAAAAAAAATCCAGAATTCAGTAGTAAACCATTTCATTATCATAACAAGAAAATTGTGGGCATGTGTTCATATAAATCATGTGGATCAACTAGATTTGAAGGAGACTCAACTTAACTCTTAATGGAGTTAAGAATAATTTGGCTAAAAACATTTTGCAAATTGTAGGAAATGTAGTGCAACAGGCCCAGAAGCAAGCTGGAGAAAAGCTGATGTAATAAAAACAAGTTACTTCACATAAGAGTTCTGATAAACAATTAGAAATGAAGAATAATAAAAGTTAAGATAGTTGCATTGTAGATGCTGCTTGTCATGGTCTTGAAGAAAGCCAGATTCGTGGTGGGAGAGAAAATTCTGATTACTTTTTGCTGAATGTGAGTAGAACTTTCTACTCTGGAGAGTGAATGATATGAGAAAACAGGGAGGTTGGAGATAGTGAGCATGACTTCACACGTTTAAGCAAAATCCTAAATAGGGTCAGGAGAATAAAAACCAGGTGGGGGAGTGTGTTGAAGTCGGATAAATAACTGAGGAGGAGCCATATCAAAAAGAGGAAGGGATAGATGAGAATATTTAGTATTTTTATTTGACAGATACTTATTTTTCCATAACAATCACCACCTATAAGTTAGGTTGGATTGAGATAAAACGAATGGCTTAAAGGTATACAAATATCCAGGGGATGGAGTAGAACCTGGGTTTCCCCATTCCAAATTTAACACTGTAACCACTGCGTTGGATCTCAAATTTTTGGCCAGCCCACATCAGTGTCATTTTAACATCCCAGTGACATCTCTTAAAGATCTAAGGAGAATTAGGAATTGTGGTAGCGTAATGGTTAGAATGCAGTATTGCAGGCTAATTTAGCTCTCTGCCAGGATTCTCACCGGCTCAAGGTTGACTCAACCTTCCATCCTTCTAAGGTCAGTAAAATGAGTACCTAGATTGTTTGGGGCAATATGCTGACTCTATAAACTGCTTAGAGAGTGATGTAAAGCACTTTGAAGTGGTATATAAGTCTTATTGCTATTGTTATTGTTATTGCTATTGCTATCTAATTAGCAATAACCATGGGACTATTTATTTGCAAGAAATTCTATCCCTGAGCAATTACGTTTCCATATGAAATACAGAAAATATGAAGCCAAAATCATCTACCTTGCCATTTCCATAGAGTAAAAGAACAGTTACTAGTGGTTGGTAGTTCCATGACCCAATAAGCCATTCAGAAGGGAAGATATGTGTATACATACATTCATTATTAAGAACACATATTCATAAAACATGTTTATTTCTAAAGAGGAGTTTATCTGTCTCTCTATATATCTGTCTGTCTGTCTGTCTGTCTATCATCTATTTATCCTTTCTTTCTTTCTTTCTTCTCTCTCTCTCTCTCTCTCTCTCTCTCTCTCTCTCTCTCACACACACACACACACACACACACACACCACATATGTATCCATCAATGTATTTTCTATTATAGAGTGTATTTTGAATACACTAGTCTGCACATAATACCTGCCAGGTGAAGAAGAAGATGGATTCACAGAAATATTAGTCAGATTTGTGATCTTCAGGAAATCTTTATGGAAATAATGCATTTGAAAGATACAGGTCAGAAGAAAGGCATACGATAATATAATGTTTGTAAAAAGTTCCTTTGTGCTGAACCGTTCAAGACCCAAATCTTTTAATCTAGCAAATGAAAAGACAAAAATATATGCAGATTCAGCTGATGAAAAAGAAGAAAATAATTCTTTCACATTACAGGTACTCAAACATAAGTCAATACATGTACGATTATTAATTTAAAAGAATGATGAACCTAGCCAGTTACTCGGAGAGAAAGGGCATTCTATATCCTTTCCTCAGGTAAACACATTTCAACACACTTGCACACCTCTGGCCACCTTGATTACCCATCAGGCCTTAATCTAGTTGATTTTTAAATATTCCTGTCTACAGCTCTTTACTTAACAGGTAAATAGCGTGTGTGGAAAGTTATTTCTGTAAATAATATTCTAAATGTGTGGCTCATAGGTCCTTGCAGAGAAAAACATTGGCAGAACTTATATGTAATAATCTGATATACCACAGCTCTCTAAAGAACATTTTTCCCTAAAGAAGAAGAAATGCCATCTCATGGGACAATGGGTTGATGGATTGACCATCACTAGGCCAAGTAACTTGTCTAACTATTCAACCCTATTATGAAAAGGCATCAAGACTGGCTCAGCCAGCTGGAAACAGAATGTTTCCTCTTAAATTCCTTCAGATAACCTTCTCTGGGAAAAGATGGGCCTGGTTGGTCCTTCTTTTAGAAATTCTGAGGAATACTAGAGGTCTTATTGATTTAAAAAAACAGCAGATATTTAAAAAAAAAACAAGCCAACATTCCAAGAACAATTTTTGTATATACTGGGGTAAACAAAAAAGAGGAAATTGGTCCATTATGCTTTGCCAAAAGGATTACTTCTAATTGAAACAAAAGTAACTTTTTGATAAAATCCAACACTTCCCATCTTCTAAATGTCAGTTTTTCCATTACAACCATTTTCCATAATTTTTCATATCAGATATCTAGTAATGGAGCCTCTGGGTTTTTCTAATGTTGTGATATAGTCAACCTTGCTGTAACAATTATGAATTGAGCAGTTACTTTGTTTTTAGCTTTTTGAGTTGCCTCATTAAATAGCAACAAAAACTACAGTCTTGGGACTGTAGCTTAAATATCCCATAGCCATATTATTAATCTCTGTAAGTAATTCTTACCTGACACTTTGTATAATGTAACAGGGCCCACCATGCATGCATATATCTATGGAAGCCTGTTTGGTGTAGTGGTTAAGGTGCTGGCCTAGAAACCAGAACACCATGAATTCTAGTTCTGCTTTAGGCATGAAAGCCAGTGATTCTCTCTCTCTCAATTCACCTCACCTCATAGGGTTATATTTGTGAGGAAAATAGGAGGTGAAAGGAGTATTAGATATGTTCATCAGCATGCATTTTTTTATAAAGTTATAAAGGCACGATTAAAAAAAATCTAATAATAAATATATCTGTGCTTTGCTTTGCCATACTTCCAACATTTATATGGCTTTTCCCAGTAATTTATTATAGCTTAAATCTAACCCCCACAAGGCATGTCAGACTGAGAAGTTGATAAAAAAAACCCCAAACATTTCTATATTATTATAGGATGGGAATTAGGACTGGAATTTCAAGTTCCAGCACTTCCAGTTGCTACACTTAAGCAAATCTCATGTCATTTTAAGCATGATGTCCATTGACTTTGGTTGTGTAGGTCGCAAATGGCGAGGTGCTGCAACATTATAATTGCAAGCTGGTTACTAAATACCTGTATCATAATAATGTGATGTAAGTACATTCCAATTATTGGAACTTTGAGGACTGGTTGTAAGTCACCCTCATTCAGGGCCATTTGAATGATCACTAAACAAGTGCTTATTAAACAAAACAACCTGTACTAACATCTATATGTGTGTGCCATGAAGTGCCCACAGCTGAATTAGACTTGGAGAAGATTTGAGAGTTGTAGCTGAGTTGATCTAGTTGTTGTTGTTAATTGCGAAGTCGTGTCCCACCCATCGCGACCCCATGGACAACGTTCCTCCAGGTCTTCCTGTCCTCTACCATCTTCTGGAGTCCATTTAAATTCACACCTACTGCTTCAGTGACTCCATCCAGCCATCTCATTCTCTGTCGTCCCCTTCTTCTATTGCCCTCAATCTTTCCCAGCATTAGGCTCTTCTCCAGTGAATCCTTCCTTCTCATTAGGTGGCCAAAGTACTTGAGTTTCAACTTCAGGATCTGGCCTTCTAAAGAGCAGTCGGGGTTGATATCTTCTAGGACTGACCGGTTTGAACACCTTGCAGTCCAAGGGACTCGCAGGAGTCTTCTCCAGCACCATAGTTCAAAGGCCTCAATTCTTTTGCGCTCAGCCTTTCTTATGGTCCAACTTTCACAGCCATACATTGCAACTGGGAAAACCATGGCCTGGACTATACGCACTTTTGTTGGCAGGGTGATGTCTCTGCTTTTTAGTATGCTGTCTAGATTTGCCATAGCTTTCCTCCCCAGGAGCAAGCGTCTTTTAATTTCTTGGCTGCAGTCCCCATCTGAGGTGATCTTGGAGCCCAGAAAAATAAAATCTGTCACTACCTCCATTTCTTCCCCATCTATTTGCCAGGAATTGAGAGGGCCGGATGCCATGATTTTGGTTTTCTTAATGTTGAGTTTCAAGCCAACTTTTGCACTCTCCTTCTTCACCCGCATCAAGAGGCTCTTTAGTTCCTCTTCACTTTCTGCCATCAGAGTGGTATCATCTGCATATCTTAGGTTGTTGATATTTCTCCCGGCAATCTTAATTCCAACTTTTGATTCATCTAGCCCTGCCTTTCTCATGATGTGCTCTGCATATAAGTTAAATAGGCAGGGCGACAGTATACAGCCTTGCCGGACTCCTTTTCCAATTTTGAACCAATCAGTGGTTCCGTGTTCGGTTCTCACTGTTGCTTCTTGACCCACATATAGGTTTCTCAAGAGACAAATGAGATGGTCTGGTACTCCCATCTCTTTAAGGACTTGCCACAATTTGTTGTGATCCACACAATCAAAGGCTTTTGCATAGTCAATGAAGCAGAAGTAGATGTTTTTCTGGAACTCCCTAGCTTTCTCCATGATCCAGCGTATGTTGGCAATTTGATCTCTAGTTCCTCTGCCTCTTCGAAATCCTGCCTGTACTTCTGGTAGTTCTCGATCCACATACTGCTGGAGTCTAGCTTGTAGGATTTTAAGCATAACTTTACTAGCATGTGAAATGAGTGCAATGGTGCGATAGTTTGAACATTCTTTGGCATTGCCTTTCTTTGGAATTGGAATGTAAACTGACCTTTTCCAATCCTGTGGCCACTGTTGAGTTTTCCAAATTTGCTGGCAAATTGAGTGTAGCACTTTTACTGCATCGTCTTTTAAGATTTTGAATAGCTCAGCTGGAATACTGTCACCTCCACTAGCTTTGTTGTTGCTCAGATTTTCTAAGGCCCATTTCACTTCACATTCTAGGATGTCTGGTTCGAGGTCAATGACCATCTCATTGTGGTTATCTGGGATGTTAAGCTCATTCTTGTATAGTTCTTCTGTGCAGTTTTGCCATCTCTTCTTAATCTCTTCTGCCTCTGTTAGGTCTCTGCCATTTTGGTCCTTTATCATGCCCATCTTTGCATGAAACGTTCCCTTCATATCTCCAATTTTCTTGAAGAGATCTCTGGTCCTCCCTATTCTGTTGTTTTCTTCTATTTCTTTGCACTGTTCATTTAAGAAGGCATTCTTATCTCTTCTAGCTACTCTCTGGAATTCTGCATTCAATTGGGTGTATCTTTCTCTTTCTCCTTTGCCTTTCGCTTCCCTTCTTTCCTCAGCTATTTGCAAAGCTTCCTCAGACAGCCATTTTGCTTTCTTGCATTTCTTTTTCTTTGGGATGGTTTTAGTTGCTACCTCTTGTACAATGTTGCGAACTTCCATCCATAGTTCTTCAGGCACTCTGTCTATCAGATCCAGTTCCTTAAATCTATTTGTCACCTCTACTGTATATTCATCAGGAATATGATTTAGTTCATACCTGAGTGGCCTAGTGCTTTTCCCTACTTTTTTCAATTTAAGCCTAAATTTTGCAACGAGAAGCTCATGATCTGAGCCACAGTCAGCTCCTGGTCTTGTTTTTACTGACTGTATAGAGCTTCTCCATCTTTGGCTGCAGAGCACATAGTCAATCTGATTTCTATGTTGACCGTCTGGTGATGTCCATGTGTAGAGCCGTCTCTTGGGTTGTTGGAAAAGAGTGTTTGTTATGACCATCGTATTCTCTTGACAAAATTCTATTAGCCTGTGCCCTGCTTCATTTTGTACTCCAAGGCCAAACTTGCCTGTTATTCCGGTTATCTTTTGGCTTCCTACCTTAGCATTCCAATCCCCCATGATGATAAGGACATCATTTTTTGGTGTTAATTCTATAAGGTGCTGTAGGGCTTCATAGAACCGGTCAATTTCATCCTCTTCAGCAGCAGTGGTTGGGGCATAGATTTGGACTACTGTGATATTGAATGGTTTGCCTTGGATTCGAATAGAGATCATTCTGTCATTTTGAGGATTGTATCCCAGTATTGCTTTTCCTATTCTTTTATTGACTATGAAGGCTACTCCATTTCTTCTGAGGGATTCTTGCCCACAGTAGTATACCTGATGGTCATCTGAGTTAAATTCACCCATTCATGTCCATTTTAGTTCGCTGATTCCTAAGATGTTGATGTTCAGTCTTGTCATCTCTTTTTTTACTACGTCTAGCTTGCCTTGATTCATGGATCTTACATTCCAGGTTCCTATGGAGAAAAATCTTTACAGCATCGGACTTTCCTTTCACCACCAGATATATCCACAGCTGAGCGTCCTTTCGGCTTTGGCCCAGTCGCTTCATTCTTTCTGGCGCTACTAGTACTAGCCCTCTGCTCTTCCCCAGTAGCATATTGGACACCTTCCGACCTGAGGGGCTCATCTTCCAGCGTCATATCTTTTTTCCTTTTAGTACTGTCCATGGGGTTTTCATGGCAAAGATACTGGAGTGGTTTGCCATTTCCTTCTCCAGTGGATCACATTTTGTCAGAACTCTCTGCTATAACCTGTCCGTCTTGGGTGGCCCTGCACGGCATAGCTTATAGCTTCATTGAGTTACGCAAGCCCCTTCGCCACGACAAGGCAGTAATCCATAAAGGGGGTTGATCTAGTATTGGCATCTATATTTTAATACTAGCAGCAAATTCCCTATTTACTATTATACACCAGAGTTTGGGGAAAAAAATCTCAAGATACAATAGAAATATAGAATCTTAAATTAAAGCCCTTACCTTTCCTCTGATATTTCCAAAGATTTTAGGAAAAATGCAGAAACCATCTCAAACTGGTAGGTATACAAAGCAATGAGGACTACCATCGAATAGGAGACACTTATCAGCCAAAATCCTTTCAAGACTTGTCGCCATCCTTCATAATGAATCTAGAACCAACAAAATCAATTTTGCAGCCTTAGTATTGAATATAATCAGGTAACCTACTGGAAGACTTATAGTAGATAAGAGTCACAACAAATTAAACTGAACTACAGAGTTTTCAAAGGCCATTTGTCTTTATGTTGATATAAAATTGTGACTGTAGATAAATATAGTGTGTCTGGAATTATTTTCTTTGTTTAGGAATTTCAACTTCTTATGCAACCCTCAGAAATTTTAAGAAAGAAAACTCTCAGTAATCATAACTGCATTTAGAGACCTACAGTAGACAGTTTCTCCCATATGTGAATTAAAATAACATAGCTAGACTATAAGGAATAAGGGATTTTTTTTATTATAATTTAATGTGAATCTATCATATGCATACATTTCTGAAGCCAAGGAATGAACTAATTTGAAAGTATTTTTAATGTTGGCACTTTGAAACTTCTAAGGCACTTCTGTAAACACAATAGCATCTGAATGTGACATAACATTATAGACCGTTATAAGCCTTTGAAAAAAATATATGGAAATGTATTTTTCTGCAAACTTCTACACAAATTGCAAACTAATGAAGAAATAGAAAAAGATTAAAATTTCAAAGATAAGGCATCAAAAGAACTGCAAACTAACAGATTTGATTTGGCAGTGCTTTCCTTTCCCTTCAGAAGTTAGGAATCAAACATAAGTCTCAAATTCCAGATCTGCTTACCTGATACATAGCCACACAGAACAGAAAAAGGATAATGTAAAGAATTTTATACACGACCACTTTGCCATTGAAACTGACAATAAAGAACATGATGGAACAGAAGTAAATCCAGTATTTTACTAGGATCCTCTTAAATATAGAACCAAGTATTTCAACAAACAGATTTTGCTGTGTGTCCATTTCTGCAACAGGAGTGTACAATCAATCAGGAGCATCATCAATATTTAATGGAACAGAATGATCTTTTAGGATAAATGGTATTACATTTGACTATTTGTGGTATAAGATTATAATCCAGTGTATGCTTATTTAGCAGCAAGTCTCATTGGATTCCACAGGATTTCCTGCTGAATAGCTCTAGATAAGATTGAGCTTGGAATAAGCACAGAACGCCCACTTTCCCTCCACCTCTACCATAATGCTACCTATATGTGCAGATATGTCCCCTCTTTTTTCTTAAGAATGAAATATTCTACACTGAATAATTGTTCATTGAACACTTCTATATGCACAAAGCGTAATGTATGTAGCATCCATCTCCTCCCCAACAATACATATTCCCATTCTTCATTCTAAAAGAATCATACACTCTCAAACCATACAGATTTCAATCCTTTTCAAAACAGTTTGAATACAGCACCAATCATCCTCATGCCTGGTGGCTCCAACATGAGTCAACTTGTTTTTTCTCTCACTCACTAATAGGACAATATAAAAAAAATAAGACTGAAACACAACCACCACCAACCCTGAGTTAACCTGGCTTCCAGAATAATAAAAACAATTTTGCCCTCAATCAACACAAAGAAAAAAAGATGCTAGCATGCATTCATGGGCACACACCCCTATATGCTTTCAGTGCTAGGAGGTGGTGGAGAGAATAACAGATTTCTTGAACCCAGAAATTGGGAGCAGGTGGGGAGCAGAGTCCGGTGTCCAACTCACTGATTTTTAAACAGGGAAATCAAACTTTTTTTTAAATGAAGGCTGTGAAATAGAATAGAAAGATTAGGATTAGATTCACCTATAGGATTGCCTGTATTTTTTTTCCTGACATACTGAAGTTGCAGTGAAGTTATAGTAGAGACTGAAGTACACCAACTTGCCACAAGATGACCAAACTTAACAAAAAAATATAG
The DNA here is from genome assembly GCF_016545835.1 of Crotalus tigris. Classification (NCBI taxonomy): domain Eukaryota; kingdom Metazoa; phylum Chordata; class Lepidosauria; order Squamata; family Viperidae; genus Crotalus; species Crotalus tigris. The sequence continues at coordinate 25,930 of NW_024098356.1, forward strand.
TTTATAAGCATTAGCATAGTGTTTATCTACTTTGGCAATTTTAAGAGTGGACTTCAACTCTCAGAATTCCCCAGCCAACAAGATATTAACATTGACAAACACTGCCCTAGAGTTACAAAAAAATCCAAATGAAAGAATTCATGATTTATGGCTACCCAGATTCAACCTGAACACATCTTAGAAAACCCCTAAATAGGTTCTACTCTCAAACATCTCCTACAATGAAGCAAGGTTTTTTTCCCCTAACCATCAGGTAGAATCTATCTTTGTGTAACTTAAGACTATTTCCTAATTTAGTTTCTCTGCCACTATAGCTGGATTGAATTAAGACTTTTAAAATCCATTTTAAAGAGAGGGGCAAAGGATCAGGGTAACTTTACTCAATACTAAATGTTCTTACCAGTTTGATATACTATCACTTCTTTGAGAAATTCCTCCTCTTTTTGCTTCTGTCTTTGCATCACATACTGCTTCAACAACAACCAGAAAGTTAACTGATATAAAATCTGCAACAGAACCACATAGATATTTTTGTTGAGAAATATGTATATATATGAGAACTAGCCAACACTGGAAGTGTGGCTTCAATTTTGCTATCGCTTGAGCAATCTGCAACTTACTGATCACAAGGGCAGTAGAGGATACAGAGTGTTTTTCTGAAATGTATTTATTTATTGCTCATTTGTTTGTTTATATTGTTTCTTTATTATTTTTATAAACAACTCAAAGTGGTGAAAATATTGATTTATTAGTCCTTCCGCCTCCTATTTTCCCACAACAACAACCCTTTGAGGTGTGTTGGGCTGTGAAAGAGTGAAAGTTACTAACCCAAGATCACAGAACGGTTTTCATGCCTAAAGTGGGACTGGAATTCACAGTCTCCCAGCTTCTAGCCTGATGCCTTAACCACTAGACCAGGGGTCCCCAACCCCAGGTCTGTGGACTGGCACTGGGCCGATGTAAGCCAGGAACCAAGCTGTGCAAACAAGCAAAGCCCCATCCGTGGGATGCAGACAGTATATGAAACCACACCCCCTCCGGTCTGCAGAAAAACATCTCTCCATGGAACCCGTCCCAGGTGCTCAAAAGGTTGGGGACCTCTGCATTAGACCAAACTAGCTGTTCATTTTAGCAAGTATATACTCACCTTGGCTCCCAGATGGACACAGGGAAGAGAATAAGGTTTCAAATCTAAGTCAATGAGTAATGAAGTTGCAACTCCTGGAAATAATTCCTCTTGTGAAAGATTCAGTCCCACAATAAAATTAAGAATCACCAGCACATTTCCATAGGTGACAAGAAAGGGTAAACTGTGCAAGGCATAGAAATGACGGTCATGTACCATCCAAATTATGCAAGACCAAATCAGCAGAACAAAAGTTAGCCAGCTACTGTAGGTGATACTCCAAACCTATGAATGAATACATAGCAATTATATATTTTAAAGCAGACAGATTTTGGTAAGGTTGCAGCTTCATAGACCAATATGGATAATAAGACTGTAAAATATACTCAGCATATAACAAGACACATTTCTTATATTCATTTCATTCTCCAACATTCTGACTTTTGGCAACTTTATAGGCAAATGCTCTCCAGGTTAACCTATCAAGCACAGCTTCTTTTAGTTGTTGGAAGTTCATCTTTGTATCAGCTTTGATGGTATCAAGCCATCAAATTCTTTGATTGCCCCTTCTTTTTGATCCACTAACCATTCCTAACATCATTGACTTCTCCAATGAATTTGCACACATGACTTGGCCAAAGTAAATTAGGCATAGTCTTGTGATTTTGGCTTCTAGTGATGATTCTGGTTTTATATGATTCAGCACCTTTCTGTTGGTTGTTCCATCTGTCCATGGTAAGCAAGTACTAGTATCTCTTAACTGACTATATTCACATAACACTCTTAACCACTCCTGTAAAGATCTACCAGATGCACTTATAGAATGTACTTCCCTAGTGTTCACTTTTTGTAGTTTAACACATTGTGCAAATATACCACATTTGGTTAGTTTATGATTCAGTATATTGTACAAATCTTGAATGTGGATGAATTCAATAGCTAGGTTAATCCTATTTTATGAATGAAGCCATAATTTTAATCTTAACAACTTTATATACTTAAATATAACTTCAGAATGATCATATAGGTGTCATTCTGGATATAATTTTGATTTAAGACATGGGCCTTAAAATGGAGAGCTGGAAGGCATAACATCATAAGATAAAGAACTGTGAACAGGGTTAGCAGAATCAAGTTCAAAGTAGATAATTCCCCACTTGGGGACATCAAGATGTGCATATTTATAATTCCCCAAATCCCTGTTCAGATGACTTTGAAATTTTGATTTATTAGGAAGGCATACAGCCAACCTGGAAATCCTCTTGGACATTTGGAAGGTAACATGTTCTGTAAAACAGCAATGCAGGAATCCCTGGTTGCTGATGCTGAACAGCTATTTGGTAACACTTCTTAAAAAAACACAAAAGAAAGTTCTTACCATCATAGTAATTAATGCAATGACATAGCTCTGATTTGTAATGAATTGTGTCAATGCTACAAATGTGCTAGATTTTTTTCCCATGTTACATTTTTCATTAACTTCTGGAGAGGTTTCAGAATATATTGTGTGCTCTGCAAAAAATATTAAATTTGGAAAAAATGGCAAATTACAAGTAATGTCCAGGTTTCTTGCAAGTCTGTTTTCAATTTATTTTATTTGGTGAAAATAACCCAGTGTTATTTTCACTTTGAAAAGTTCAACAAAAGGGTGGAGAAGGGAGGGAGGGAGGGAGGGAGGGAAGGAAGGAAGAAAAGAAGGAAGGAAGGAAGGAAGGAAGGAAGGAAGGAAGGAAGGAAGGAAGGAAGGAAGGAAGGAAGGAAGGAAGGAAGAAAGGAAATGAGCAACAAGCATTAACTTATATATGAGCATTTCATCTTCAGTGTTTTACTTCTATACATACTCCTTCCTCCAAGTCTGCCTTCTATTTCCAGCAAATCATAAGTTATTGTTACATTGAAACTAGATAAACTAATACTTAAAAGGAGTCTTAGGAGTAGGCATTTGAAAGGGAAAATCAACTGACTTGCAAGGGTCAAGGCCCCCGCTCTCTTACTTCCTTATAAATCTCTCCTGTAAATGACCTAGACTGATCGCTACGGGTGATTTGATGAAACGTGAGATGCTAAGTTTGATTGAAATTATGGGGCAAGACTCCTGCAGGGCATAAACTTGAATAAAAATATGTGGTAGATATCCAAATTTCATGATAATAACAAAGAGCTATAGGCATCTTCAAGAATAATAGATTTAATGTAATTTAGTCTCAAGAGAATAAGAGGTTGTCTTAAGTTGAATCATACAATATAACTCAAAATCAAAGACCCTGATTAGAAGGAGTTTGTAGGCTAGACAGACTTTCTTATAGACTTACTTGGACATTCCTGGGATTAATCCTCACCCTTTTTTCATGAAGATGACATGCTCTAACACCTAAGCACAGTTATTTATGGATTCAAGTTCATTTCAGCAAATGCAAGAAGTATTATCATTAATTGGCAGTGATACATTAGCATTTTGTTCAAAACTTTCATACACAGATAACAAGAAGACAATAGCATGCAAGAAGTATTTTTTGCAATATTTGTAGGCAAAGCTAATGATAAAAGTTGAGTGGAATAATTGACAGAAAACCAATCTGATCATGCATTCTGCATTTTACATTTTGTATTTGGACTGCAGCCAAGAAATTAAAAGACGCTTGCTCCTGGGGATGTATGTATAGTCAAGGCCATGGTCTTCCCAGTTGCAATGTATGGTTGTGAAAGTTGGACCATAAGAAAGGCTGAGCGCCATTGAGTGATCAAATCGGTCAGTCCTGATTGCTCTTTAGAAGGCCAGATCCTGAATTTGAAACTCAAATACTTTGGCCACCTAATGAGAAGGAAGGACTCACTGGAGAAGAGCCTAATGCTGGGAAAGATTGAGGGCAATAGAAGAAAGGGACGACAGAGAATGAGGTGGCTGGATGGAGTTACTGAAGCAGTAGGCATGAGCCTAAATGGACTCCAGAAGATGGTAGAGGACAGTTAGGCCTGGAGGAACGTTGTCCATGGGGTTGCGAAAGGTCGAACATGACTTTGCAATTAACAACAACAACAATTTGGTTCTGCTTCAGCATTCAATGCATCCTGAAATTCATGCAACAATATTTTACATTTAAAAATTTTAAAATCTATCATATTAAATGTTTAAATATTTAATATTTTAAATATTTAAATATTAATTATTTATTATTAAATATTATTAAATTAATACCACTTTACAATGCCTTGGTAAGGCCACACTTGGAATACTGCATCCAGTTTTGGTCACCACGATGTAAAAAAGATATTGAGACTCTAGAAAGAGTACAGAGAAGAGCAACAAAGATGATTAGGGGACTGGAGGCTAGAGCATATAAGGAACGGTTGCTGGAATTGGGTATGTCTAGTTTAATGGAGAGAAGGACGAGGGGGGACATGATAGCAGTGTTCCAATATCTCAGGGCTGCCACAAAGAAGAGGGAGTCAAGTTATTCTCCAAAGCGCCTGAAGGCGGGACAAGAAGCAACAGGTGGAAACTAACCAAAGAGAGAAGCAACTTAGAACTAAGGAGAAACTTCCTGACAGTTAGAACAATTAACCAGTGGAACAACCTGCCTCCAGAAGCAGTGAATGCTCCAACACTGGAAGTTTTTAAGAAAAAACTGGATAGCCATTTGTCCAAAATGGTATAGAGTTACCTGCCTGAGCAGGGGGTTGGAGTTGATGACCTCCAAGGTCCTTTCCAACTATTATTATTATTATTATTATTATTATTATTATTATTAAATAGATATCCAATTATTTAAATATTAAATAAATATTTCATAAAAATAAAATGTTTTTAATATTTAAATATGTTTAAAAGAATGGTTGCAGGAATTGGGTATGTCTAGTCTAGTGAAAAAAAGGATATGGGGTGACAAGAGTTCCAATACTTGAGGGACTGTCACAAAGAAGAGGGGGGAGAGAACCTACGGTATTTTCCAGAGCACCCTAACAGTGAGAATAATAAGCCAGTGGAATGGTTTGCCTTCAGAAGTTGTTACTCTTAAAAGCCTTACTGGAGGCTTTTAAAAAAAGACTGGACAACCATTTGTCTGAAATGGTAAGGATCTCCTGCTTGAGCAGAGCATTGGACTAGAAAACCTCCAAGGTCTCTTCCAACTCTGTTATTCTCTTAAAATGATATAAAATACTTCTCTGTTGTTGGTGTAGGTCAGAAGCTCTATGCATTAGTATAGTAACTATTTCTCTGTACAGTATTTCTATGGGGCAAACAGAATGATCTGGTACTCAATATGCAACATGCAATATGCAATATATGGTATACCTGATAGAGAAATACTGCGTCCTTGATTGATGTAGCCATCCATACTGCAACAGTTATAATTCTGATATTGCAAAAGGAGGCATTCCAGTGGAATTTCACTTGAAAGCGAAACCATCTAGACAAACAATGGAAGTGTTTTGATTTTATACAAAGAGGAAAGGTTAAAGAGGTTAAAGGTGCTACACCTTTTCTTTTGTCCAAGAGCAGTATTAATTTTGTTTTATTTTGTTTTTTTTTCATTTTTGTTAGGTCCCAAAAGTTTCATAGGCTCTTAGCACTGTGGCTGTTATGCCTAATCTATGATACAGGCATGCTACAGTAAGAACTTTTATGGGCTATCTTGGGAAGACAAACTAGAGGTTTGGGGTTATTGAAAAGAACAAGATATATGTACAATCTGAGCATAACTGGAAACAAACAGCAAACCATCTGTACAAACTATTCTCAATACCTAATAACAAATCAAAATCCAGTGGACCATTTTTCTTATTTTGTCAGCCTTCACTTCATATAGTATTTTTTTTTCCTATGCACATCTGAAGGTTCACTTTTAGAAGGCAGCGATAATGGGACATAGAGTATTTTTCTCTAATTATCTCACTCCAAAGTTTCCAAAATAGTTCCTATATCAAGAAATCATTTGTCCGAATGTCCTAGATTATTGTTATGTGACAAGGGTTATAATCACTCCTTTAATAACATTTTACCTCGCCATTGGCATCCATGCTCACCTGAAACTTAGAATGCGTCTTAACTTCTACATAGTCTTCAGAATGGAACTGAATAACTTCTTCTTTAGGCTCCTAAAATGATGCATTAATTTAAATGGAGGAAAGCCATCATGAAAACAATAAAACATACTATTTTTATATCCATGGTTTATACCCTGAGCCATATGTTTAAACCTGGATCTATAACCATTTTATAGCAGATCACTTTAAGGAACAGAAGGTATAAAAGGAATGTAGAATCGTCTCAATAGCTAGGACCGTGGTAGCGAACCTATGGCACGCATGCCAGAGGCGGCACTTGGAGCCCTCTCTGTGGGCACACGTGCTGTTGCCCCAGCCTCGCCTCCCCCCACGACCCCCTCCTCTCCAGCAGCCCCCCTGGAGGAGAGTTGCCCCCGAGCGTGGCCCATGCAGAGCAGAGGACATGGCAGCCAGGCAGTGTGGACAAGACTCTGCCTCACGCCCCATCACGCAGTTGATGCTGCGGGGTGCGGGCAGAGGGCGTGGCCGCCATTGGTGCTGCTGGGCTGCCTGGGCAATCTGTGGCGGGCCCTGGAGGTGGTGAGTGGCCCTGCGGGCAGGCAGGGTGGGGGATGGGGTGGGGGTGGAGCGGCAGCGGGGCCAGTTTTTGGGCACTCGGTCTCTAAAAGGTTCGTCATCACTGAGCTAGGACTATCTTCTCACAGCCCTTTATTTCATCCATTTTTCTCCCAACTAAAAGCCTAATACTTGATATTAGCCAAATAACTCAGTTCATTTTTCTTGTGCATTCTTTGCTCCTTAAATGAGATCTCATACAGTTAGAATAGATTTTGTTTTAAAGGTTGATTGCAGAATTTAGGATCAAGCAAACTTTGTAATATATTTGATGTACTAGCAAGATCTAATACATATACCTTCTTAGCAGAACTAACAGAGAGTTGGGGAGGTTTCCCTTACGGCACTAGAAACAATATGGGAAAAGTCTGAAACATACATTGTGCCTAATATAACATGCAGTTTATTCACCTGACTCATAACAAATTATTTTTCCTATGCATGGTTATTAAATACAATTGCTGCAGCTAACAGGGTTTATGTTTTACTTCTATCTTGCATCACCTCATGTGCCTTTGAGCAGAAGACTAAGTTTCAGTAAATATGCCTGTACAGTAGCAGGTATGTACATGAGTGTACATATGTGCATGTATGCATATCAAATAATCTTTTAAAAATCTTATGACTGAAACAGAAGAAATATCTTCCCAACAGAAGAGAACATATTTAGCTCGTGGTTAAAATGTAAAGTCCTTAGTGGTCTCTGAGCTGTTTGCTTGCAGATGTCTCCTTGCCCAACTAGTGTGACTGAGTGTGGAGTTTGCTACCTGTTTATAGATAAGAGCTTGCCTGGTAAGAATGTGGTTTTCTCCTCGATGATTCCTTGACTGGAGTATTGTTTCTGCCGGATTGTTAGTCTGGCACTGATCACTGCACCCACCAGTGCTACGACCCCTACCATCCACAATTATTCCTACCATCTGCTGCCCATTGACCACAGCAGGTGCAGTGGTGGCCAGTGAGTGGTAGAAGTGGCTGCTAAGGGGGCAGCAGCAACAGCAGCCATGAAAGTGGGAAGGATTGTATTGTTTTGTCTCAGCAGTAGCAGCAGGTACAGTGGCCTGCAGAGGCAGTGGGCACTGTGGCTGGCATTGGTGGCAGTAGTAGTAGCAGCACTGTAGGCGAGTAGCCAAAAGACAAATGAAGTGGAGGCAGTCTCTGCCTTGCAAGAAGAATAACTTGGATCAGGGTGGGTCCTCGTCTGATGACCACATGGGATTTGCTTAACAACAGCAACAGGGTCTGTTGAAACTGGCATCATTAAGTGGAGCAGTCATGAGATGTTTTATTTAACATCCACTTTCCTTAAAGATGGAGTTGCCAGTCCCAGTCAGGGTCCTTAAAAAATGAGGACTATTTAAACTGTCCCCAATCAACAATCCTGCTGCTTAGTGCAAATGTGTTTGAGAGTTGAAACAGGCAATTGTATTGGTCTTATCATTTTCAGGAAAAAAAAAATGCCTGCTCATATTCTTAATTTTTGAGGCACAGCTCATGATAGTTCATCCTTTCTTGAGATCAACCCAGAAAAATCTGAAATGTTGACAAAGTTCCAATAATAATAATACATCTCTTAGAACAACCCAATAGTATTTGTAGGGTAAAGATTCATTTCTTTCAAATCAGTTCAGCAGAGACATTAACATACAACCCTATTTAAAAGGTCTCATCAAAATCTCATCAACCACAAGCATACACACATACATAGACTTTTTCTCAAATGGTAACCAGTAGTGGAAGGTTTAATACTATTGAAAAGGAGACTTATAAATATAGAAGGATCAGTCAAATGCAAGTAGAACAGGAATATAAGCCAAATTCTGTATCCCTACAAGGAAATCTCAAAGGTCTGGCTGATTCATACTCAATTTTTTTTTATTGAAAAGTTGCACAAAAGTTTACAACAAAACAACCCCAACCCCCCCACCCCTCCCCCTCCCACACTTCCCAGAGCTGAATACAGGGTTACAAATATGACAATCATAATCTAAATAACATTAACCAACTATATAAAAACCAAATCCATAATACACTTTAACTCCCTTTTAACATAAAATAAACAAATTCTAAATAAGCATAATAACATAAACAAATTAATATCCTAATTCTTAAACAATACAATATAATAAAAATTCCACTATAATAAACTATTACTACTACTACTACTAATAATAATAATAATAATAATAGTAATAATAATAATACTCATTATTCAAAATGTAAATGAAACTTTTTATTCCCATATTATACTCAATTTTAATATACACCATACCTTAGCAAGCAATGTCCACTGCTGCAACTTTCTGACCAATAAATAATACAGGGCTAGAAGGAAAAAAGGATTCAAAGCCACTGGCCAGTTTAGGTGAGGATGAATGTGTAGTTTCCAAGGTGCTGTAATGTTTGTCTTAATAAGTGGCACAATGCCCAAGATCCTAGAGAAAAAGACAATAGAAGAAAAGCTGCAGAACTCAGATTCATACATGGAGGAGTGGATCCAATGGAACTAGTTCCTCAACATCTAATTTAATCCTAACCAGCTGATCACATATATAATATTGATAGGGGGTTAAGGATTTTTTCCGTGTCTCTTTATTGCCCATCATTCTATATGGTCTTTTTCTCAGAGATTGTTAATCTGGTTCATATTCTTCTATCTTTCTTCTCAAGCATACAAAAACAGAGCACAATTCTTGGACTCTCTTTCTTGGAGGTTATAGCAATGTAGGTGTTAGACTTTGCCCCATGGATATGCAGAGCAAGAACAGAGATGTCCTTGAAGAAGTGATTGAAAAGGTGTTGCATAAACAAGAGCTTAACCTGAGAAGGGAAGAGGGAGTCAAAAGAAACTCAAAATTGCCCAGCCTTGATTCTCTTGCGTAAATAGGGAGTGTAAAAGAAACAGTATCAGGGTGCCAGATTTCTCTTATTATAACTTATAAAAAAAATAGGGTTCTGATAGACTTTTTCCTGATTTGGACTGCTTGAAAGGAATAGCTTTAATCTTGAAAACCCGTCAGGTTGTCTCTCCCTCCCCTCTTCAAAGTGATACGCAAGAAAATTAAAATGGAGCAATCTTGAGTTTTTTTCTCACTTCCTCCTCCCTTTCTTGGCTAAGCTGGTGTTACCATAATGGTTACCAAATACCATTTTCAGAGCCATCTTCAAACTTTAACATTCTATGATGTATTTTCTGTTATAATTACAGAACTAAATGTTTTATTATAGTTACCACACCTGCTTAGCTAATCATTGCTTAGATTAGATTCCTGCTCTCAGGAATTCATAATGTATACATCAACCCCAAATAAAACAAATTTTAAAAAAGGAAACTTTCCTGAATCTGCAAATTCTATTGCCTCAGTCTATTTCAGGCTTCTGCTTTTGGGCACCCATGAAATCTGGTGGACTTGATTTTCCAAAATTCCCTGTCAAGTATAACAAAACTTCAGAATTTTGGTCCAACACATCTGAAGAGTGCAAGCAAATTGGGAACATCTGTTCTGCTTTATAATTCAGTGAAATATGTATAATATTTTCCTCTGAGTACAACCACTTCAAATAAAAATTTGCAAGTACATAAATGTGAATGAGCAAAGCTACAATCCTAACTATTGCTTAGGATGATTCTGCAAGTAATTTAGATTCACATGTACATAGGAAGCACTGAAAACTGGTACTTTTCCTAGGATAAGCACCTGGCTTTATTTTTCTTCTTATTTTCATTTTCCTAAATCTAAAAGTAAACAGAAATAATGTTAAAATAAACAAAGTAAAATTTCAGAAATATTTTGTATGTTATGCGCTCTGCACTTCTACAACTCAAGTCATTTTTTCCAGTGGCAAACTGCAACCAGGACTTAAAATGAGTGATATGATGAATACAAAGTATTATACCTTCTACCAAAAGTAATACCTAAAATGACTCAGGTAATCAAATTTAAATAAAATAAGCATAGTCAATTGAGGTTTCACCTTTATGTTTTCTCATCTGTGAGATTTGTTTTTACCTGACATAAATGTCTTCTGAAGAAATAAGGTCTTGGAAGTATGGCAGTTGGTATATGTAAAGCACAATGATGTGTCCGGCGGAAAATATTGCAAGAAAAACACACAAACTATTGAAGAGAACTGGGCTGATTGGACAATTCCAGGACCACCAGGTGCACAAGCCCAGGAAGGTAAAGAAATAAACTGCTGAGCATGCAGAAGGCAGAATTATACCTAGGGATAAGGAAATATGATTTTTCTTGGTAATAAGATCCAGTTTATACCATTGGAGATCCACCACAAAATTAAGAACACCTCCATAGAAATAAAAGCTCTTTAAATGTAATAATAAAATAAAATGGAGTGGAGTGGAGTGGAGTGGAATAGAATAGAATAGAATAGAATAGAATAGAATAGAATAGAATAGAATAGAATAGAATAGAATAGAATAGAATACAGGTGGTCCTCATATACCAATAGTCTCATTTCATGACCATTCAAAGTTACAATGGTGTTAAAACAACATAACTTTATGACCAATTCTCACATTTACATTATATCCATTGTCTATGGAGATTCTCAATCAGGTCATGCTTTTCCAAAAGGCAACTGGAATTTTTTGATTTTTTTCTTTGAAAACATTTCACTTCTTGGTGGCATAGTAATTAGAATGCAGTACTGCAGTACTGCAGGCTGACTCACTGCTCACTCCAGAGTTCGATTCTGAGTGGCTCAAATTGACTCAGCCTTTCATCCTTCCGAGGTCGGTAAAATGAGAACCCAGAGTGTTGGGGGCAATATGCTGACTCTATAAACTACTTAGAGAGGGCTGTAAAGCACTATGAAGTGATATATAAGTTTAAGTGCTATTGCTATTGCCTCTTATTCAAGAAATCTCTGAAGAACTGAAAAAGCTTCTTGGATGAGAAGTTAAATGTGTGTGTGTTTTTTTTTTAAAAAAAAACAGGAAAATCCAGTTGCCTTAGAAAAGCACATTGGGATTTACATCCATTGCAGCATCCTATGGTCATGTGATTGCCATCTGCGTGCTTCACAACCAGTTTCTGACAAGCAGAATTAATGAGAATGAGGAAGTCAAACTGCAAGTCATGGTCACATAATGTCTCATTTAACAATCATGGTGATTTACTTAATGAAATAGGAATTGACATCATATGCCCATCACAGTCATGTGATTTTCCTCTTAGCAACCAGGGCACTTAGCAATGGATCGGTAGTCCCAGTGGAGGTTGTTAAGCAAGGACTTTCTATAAAAGCAGGGGTGGGCAATTAATTTTCCCCAAAGGCCACATGAGCCACATGAGAAACTGGAGTTGTTATGGAGGACTCCTGCCCCCCCCTAATCAGAATGGAGAACAATGTGGTGGATGTGGGTAAGACATGGATGAAAAGCAAAAGCTAAAACTTCCAAGTTACTGCTACTAATGGGCCATATTCTGACCCATATAGTTCTATGTAACCTCGTATAGCTCTATGTAACCCTAACTAGTGAGCATGTATCAGTATGTTAGAATATTTGGCAGTTATTGGGTTAAATGCTGGGTTTGTTGATGGGTCAGTGGGAGGAGTTTCTAAAGGGCATTGGGAGACTTCCTGGACACAAGCCAGATTGGAATGTCTTTGTCTGAAAGAAGCACGGGCAGTCAGATGTCATCACGATGAGCCTGCGCCATTATAAAGATGGTATGGAAGAGAGCATCATCCTTTTACCTATAGGAATGGACAAAATATGTATTTTCCAGAAGTAACAGCCACAGTATGTATGCAAGTGATCTTTCTGATTGAAATATATTTTTTGTTATAAAATCATTTCTATTGAATTATCTATCTGACTTGATTTAAAGAAGGCGTTTTTAACTCAGAGTCAGAATAGGCCAAGCTTGCTATTTATGACTTCTTCATGTGGAGAAAGAAGGATCATTATTGACTGAAACAGACCAGGAGATACCTATTCTCCATTTGGTATAATTTGTATTGTCCTGTCATACAAATACCCAAACACTATATCCAGATTTTAAAATGCCAAAGATCACCTTCCTTTTTCTTTCTTCTTGTGGGGGCACTAAATTATGCCTAACCTAACCCACTGTCCCACAAATATGTGAAATAACTTGTACCTGTTGAGCCTAACAGAAGCACAACAAAGACTTTGCCAGCAGTTCTAAGTGTGTCTTCACAAAGAATCTCCAAGCCTGTTAGGAACAATGTGAATTTCAGAAGGAAACCTGAATGACTGCATCTTAAATGATCCTTTTCAAATAGACAGCCAATGTCTGTGTCCCCAGTATCTTCAGTTTCTGCTTCAGATTCCTGTGGATATGGAATATATTGATCAAGAATCAATGTTCAACACAAGCAGCAAAATCATTAGACAACAAGAGGGCTAGAGATTATGTTACAATTCTGTATAAGGAATTGTTGTTTCTCCAAATAAAGCACTTAAATAAATCCAGTTGGGGGAAAATGCTGATGGATTATTTCATCTTCTTAAAGTCTGATAAATTATTAGGGCTCTGTTGATATGCCAATGTATTCAATATATATGTATTGTCATATTTTTTTAAAAACAGGCAAACAAGTCTATTTTCTCATCTGATAAATGTGGAAAAGTCTATATACTTTTGGAAGGAATATGAGAAATTACTCTTCAATGAGTACAACATTTATTTACTTCAGATTTATCTAAGAGATGCAAGTTTTGCTCTCTTTTTTTAATGTGGTCTTTTTAAAACATATTTTTAGGCTGAAGTTATGTTTATGCTTTGCTTCAGCACCACCGAATTTAGACAGATTTATTTCTGAATAGATATGTATCACATAAGGCTAATGAGTCCAAATCAAACATTTGTACACAGTTATTGCTTTTTAATTATAAGGATTACACATGGATTATTAGATACTTTAAAGTTCAAGTTCAAGTCAAATAACTCATTTGATGAATTATTTTCATTTCCAATTAATTAACTGATTGTGTCCCCTTTCATATTCTTTGAAGTATGGTAAGCTTCAATTTCTGTCATCATAGTTCAGTGAATAAACCAAAATTGACTGAGCCATAAACTGCCATGGTTGGGTTGAATGCAAAAGTCTGAGCTAAAAACTAACCAAACACACTATGCTTGAGTAAATCATTGGAATAAGATTCTGATTCATGTTATTTATACTTGACAGTTATATTTGCACAAATATTTTATGAAACTCATTCAGTTCTGTATATTTGCATGACATATTTGTGTTTGGATGTGATGCATATAAGAAGGGTGAAGGACTTTGACTGCACAATTGTGGCCACCATTTTGATTTTTTTGAACTCCACAAAAAGACATTGAAATAAAAACAAATCACACAGTTTAAAATAGCACAAGGTACAAGGCTAAAAAGTGGTTGCTAGTTTGAGGTTCAGAATGTCATGTGAACTAAGTCACTAAGTGCTTTTATTATAAAGAATAAAGAAGATCCTTTCCCTTTTCTTTTCTAATCTTCACTCTGTTTCTGTTACACCAACAAATGCAACACATGCAGCATCTCTACCGTCTCTTTCATGTCTTCTTCCTCATCAGAAGAGAATTGATCTTGGTCTCTAGATGGAGGCTCACTTCCCCAGTTGTTGAGTTTCAATGTCTTATGGTAAAGCAGTGTGACAGTCAGACCAAAAAGAAACATTCCAATGTCAGGAGCCAAAAGATGTATGATGTTTCCAGCATCAAGCCTGCTAAACCTACAAGGTACATGGAATGTTAGTATTTTATAAAGGTAAGATTTTCCCAGTCTAGTAGGAAAAACTTCTTTATTTTTGCTCCATGCTATGGATCAGATTCTGATTTAGGCAAAACAACACAAGCTTTTCCTTAATCCTTGGAGCTCAAGGATTAAGTATCTATCACCCTCCAATTGCATTTTAAATCTGCATGCCTGGAATTAAATTCTACTCATATCATAGGGATTTAGGTCCAGGTTATTCACCGAGAAAAGAGGTACTATGCATCAACCATTTACTTTGTATCACAGTTGAAGTCGTCATTTCTGCATTCATCTATCCTCCTATCCTGCACTTTATAGATAAATCATATTCAGCCAGATGAATTATTATATATTAAACTTTAATCCCCATAATTAAGAGTTATAATTAAATGGTATTTGCACTACTGGCAGACGATTTCACCATACTGGAGAGTACCAAATGATAATGAGTTTGTGAAATAAGAGCATACCACCAATGTTTTATCCTCCCAAACATTCATGCACAGTTTACATGCATCCTCTTAATTTATGTTGCTTTTTTGCTGATTTCTTACCCTTCAGCTTCCAAGAGGGAAATGCAAAGAACATCATAGACTTAATTTCCTGCCCCGTCTCACCCAAACATCCACCAAGTAACAAGAATCCCTCTATTTTCATGCCACACAAAAAGAAAATAAAAATGTGAGCACATATCTTCCCTTCCTTCCTTTTCAATACTTGTATTTCCTAAGCTGTGACCATTATTGCAAATTGCTCTGGTGGCTGGATTGGGGAAAAGGGGATAATTTCTGGTAAGGAATGGGTTGTTGAATATCTGATGGTAGAAAGATAAAGAGAGGAATCCTTTTCTTGAACCTGGGAGCCAAGATATGGGGTTAGGCAAGAATTCCTATTATGAAGACAACAGATTGCCCGCTAGATCTACAATCAAGAGATTCAAAGGAAAATACTATCTACAAAAAACTGGAGGAGAGTTATTAATATATTGATTCATTTTCTTCAAAACAGATAGCATCATGAGATCAATTAGGGCTGGAGCCAATTCAAAGTGGTGCAAAGTGGACGGGTCCTTTAGAGCAGGACTTTTCAACCTTTTCACCCATTGTACCACTTTTAAGATATGGCAGTATCCGAGTACCACCAGTCGCCTAGCAGGGTATCAAAAACTTGATGACCCTCCCCCAAAAAAGGAAAAAAGTGATAAAGTACAGGTAGTCCTCGACTTACAACAGTTCGCTTAGTGACTGTTCGAAGTTACAGTGGCACTGAAAAAGTGCCCCCCAAGCCACAGCTCAGCAAGACACTTGCTTGTTTACCCAGCGGCGCTCTTCCTCCTGTCTGAGGTTTCCATTGTTGTGAGCATTTCTGTTGAGGATTGGTCTGCTGGGTGGTTGCAGCAGGTTTTGGTCACTTCACATGACCCTGGGACAGTGTGTCCGTCACAAATATGAATCAATTGCCAAGCATCTGAATGTAAATCACATGACCCTGGAGATGCTGCAACATTTCAGCTGATCGGTGCTTCGTCTGGGCTCAGCAGAAGCACCAGGATCAGTGCCAAGCTCCAGCTAGAGCAGTGGTTCTCAACCTGTGGGTCTGGACCCCATTTGGGGTCGAACGACCATTTCACAGGGGTCGCCAAACAACACAGTCCGCCATTTTTTTCCCCTTTTCCTTAGCTGTGCTACTCCCTTTTATTCTATTGGCTTTTGAAAGCCAATAGAATAGACTCTCTTGAATAGAGTCTAATTCTATTGGCTTTCAAAAGCCAATAGGAATTGTCCAGGCTGTCTCTGCCCTGCTGAGCCCGCCAAAAGTCCCATTCTGCAAACGGTGCTGCACCAGTTGAGTAGTCCTCAACTTACGACCGGTTGAGTAGTCCTCGACTTACGACCGGCTGGGGGTCACGGCATTAAACAGGTTGAGAACCACTGAGTAGAGCCTGGTGATGATCCTGGCACTTCTGCTGAGCCCTAACATCCTTGCAGCTCCAGCCATCTCTCGTTTAAGCTTGTGCGTTGCTACCACCGGTTCAGCTCATTCCCCTCCCCCACTACCACTTTTCTAGGATGTTCGCGTACCACCTGCCAGGTGCCAATGTACCACAGGTGGTACCCGTACCACTGGTTGGAAAACCCTACTTTAGAGCTTTACATAATGAAGATGGAACAACCTAAAACGGGTCACTAAACAACCTGTACTAGTGAAGCTGCTGCAAAGAGACCCCAATACATAGGCTGAGGGTTCCAGTCCAGGAAAATCACAAGCTATGCCAGAGAGTGAAAAACAATTGTGTTAAAAATGCCACTTACTCAAAATGGAAGCAGATGCATCATACATTTAATTAAGTTTTCCCAAGATGTGAGGAACAAGCCACTGAATCCATCAAATCTGGCTGTCAAAAAGACAGCATTAAGTAACATTCTAGAATCTTTGGAAAATGGTTAACAATGGGATGGGAAGGCTTGTTGCTATTACTGGTACTTATTTATATTTATCAAAATATTAAATTGTTAATAAATACATAGAAATAATAAAATATTTATTCAAAGTTTCCAGTGATTGCCTTGATGGTGCAATCAAAGTTCTGTGACACACATAAAAAATGGGCAAAGTTTCAGTTGTACTGTCATGGCTGCTATTTTGACTTTTTTCAACCATGTCCTTTGGACAAGCCTACCTTTTCCCATCCCAACAATAAAACTAGGCAATTGAATTAAAATCTTACCGTACAATACCAAAATGTGACAGCACTTCCTCCCCAAAAAAATCTGGGAAAAGAAAAACCATTGGTTTGGAAACAGCCATTACATTACATTCCTCAATATCTTTTAACATATTTTTCTCCTAAAAAATGTATATTTTGGTGGAACTGAGGTGTGTTTGGGGGGGGGGTGTCTAACACATGATTGTATTACTGGCAAAATAAAATATTTGCAGTCCTTCATATGAATGTCTTAGAATTTTGAAATTGGCAAAGAAATAAGTGCAAAACAAACGTAAAAACAAGGTCATTCTAATTAAAATTAAAATCAATTTACTGTATATAAACATGAAGGACATGTCACTGCCCAAGTCATACTTGGCTTGAACCCTATGAATGATGACAAATATTTCTAATAAGTTATTTCTGATAAGTTTCAAATGGCCTCATATTACCAAAATCAGAAAATAATTTTATCCCCCAAATGAAACTTTTAAAAATACTTGTGTCTGTTTTTCAACAAAGTAACTGAGCATTTTATAAGAGGTATTTTAGAAGATTCCAGAAAAGGAAAAAAATTCTAAACAAAAAAAACCAAAAAAAACGATTTCCCAGTAGTTCAGATTTAAAGATAAATTTACATGAAAGTAGATATTGTTATTTTATATCTATAAATACCTTCTAGATTCACTACACTTTTTTGAAAGAAACTATAGCTTACTAAACCACAGATATACCAAGTCCTTGCATATTAAAATATAACCATATACCCCTTTTTGTTTCTTTTTCTATAGAGATATTGTACAACAATAATGTAGAACCATTTCGAATTTTTCAAATTTCAAACCACCTCAGAACAAACCATTCTGAGGTAATGTTTAAAACTTGAGAAATTCAAAATGGCCACCCAGAATTCAACCTATGATTGCTGTAAAGAAGATTGGAAGCTACTTCTTTGTATATTTTTTTTCTTTTTCTTTATTTTTTCTGGAATTTTTAACTTTTTCTTTGACTTCTTTCTTTTTCTTTTCTCTTTCTTACTTTATATTAGTTAGAATTAGTTTTTAATCTTTTATTTAACTTTTTATTTTACAAATATTTTAGTCAGCTCTAATTGATGATGTTTTCAAAGAACACTAACTTCTGGTTAAATAACCAATTAATTTTGTTGTGCAAAAATATCTTTGATAAGTTATTCCAAGTCTGATCTCTAGCTGTAATGCTTTTTATCCCTAGAACAAATTATTGCCATAAAATTTTGAACTGATCTGTACCATTAGGTGGTAAGTAGTAGAAAGCTATTTGAAAAGCCACTTGTAACATAAGAAATAAGAAGCTGGTATAGCTGACGGTTCTAAACAAGTGCCTGGTGAACCCTGAAAGACAAAAACATAAACATTATGAAAATATTTCTATTCCATCACACAATTCCATTTTTAAAAAAACGCAACAAAGGAGCAAAATCCTAAAATTTAATAAGTTGATTTCTAAATCACGATGCAACTATTTATGAGAGAATAAATATCTGGCTTCCAGAATGGGATTAATCATAAAGGGATATCCAGCCAGTTTAAAGTGAAGTATGTTTAGATAAACAAAATTAGTTACAGATTTTCAGATCAAAGTTGAAATAGTGCTGTGGTTCTTAAATACGATCCAAAGAATACTGTGGCTACTCAGATGATTTTGTAGGAAATGTTCTGAGACAAGAGCAATAAGTGCAGATCAGAGACCATAAAAGATGCACATGCTGATGCTATGAATGGCTTCTGCCATTTATACAGAGCAACAAAAACTGCATTCATTTTTACAAAGGATACTGCCTCAGAATTTCTTGTGATGCTCCCTTATACCATAGAAGTCATACAAAGATTCTTCAGACCAAGGGCAATTTTGAAAATAGAACATCTGAGAAAATATGAGGACCCAAAAGTAGAC
Source organism: Crotalus tigris (assembly GCF_016545835.1). Classification (NCBI taxonomy): domain Eukaryota; kingdom Metazoa; phylum Chordata; class Lepidosauria; order Squamata; family Viperidae; genus Crotalus; species Crotalus tigris. The sequence continues at coordinate 45,072 of NW_024098356.1, forward strand.
AGTATGTTGAAATTCAAACATTTTGGTCACCTAGACCCCACATTTTAGATTAGTGTTTATCAATTTTGGCAATCTTAATTTCCTGCTGGTTGGGGGATATCTGGAAGTTGAGTCCACACAATTTAAAGTTGCCAAGATTGAGAAACACTGTTCTAGATCTTCTATCTGCTTATATTTTCTAAGATAGACACGTGGATCCAAACACAGATTAAAGTGCAACACTTTTCCATGAAAGTTATTATAAATAGATAAATAATTTGTAGTCATTATTTAAGACACTCAGGATATATGAAAAGATAATTTGGAGTTAGAGATTACTATCACTTTTTTCTGCTTTACTATCTCATTTTGGTCCCCCTGTATGTGGGAGATATAGGGGGAAAGGAGGAATACTGCACGTTCCTGTGATTATGGGTGTTCATTATTTCAACATTCTTCAGGCCAGTTAAATTTCAGTTCTAATTGCCCAACTTATATCTTGATAAATTTCATTATTTTCCTTGCCATCTTGAAACTACAAAGCTGGCATAATTTTTCACGTGTCTAGTGACTGATACACAATTCTGCAACTCAACTCCATTATTTTTGCTTCTATTTACTTCTTTGAATCACTCAGGATCTGACCATAAACACTCTAGCAGTTTATTCCACTGTATTCAACTTTTTATTTATTTCCATACCATCTTTATTATTTTTATAAATAACTCAAGAAAGTGAACAATAAATTCCCTCCTCCTCCAGCCTTGTCAGGTGAGTTGGGCTAAGTAAGAGAAAGTTGAACATGCTATAGTCAACATGGCACTCTCAAATGGATTGAGGCTATGATTTCCAGAATTCTGTAAGCATTGGACTTTATCAATATTGACTGAAATCTATACCTACCTGGAGGTCATCAAATTAGGAAAGGTGTATTAGGATTGGTGGATGTTTGCCTACCTTGCATAATATCATTTGGTCTGGGACACAGTGGGAGAATTAGCAGGAAGATGAGGTAGATCAGAGATAGCCCATTGTATCTAAAACCTATAGCTGTGAAAATAGCCAAACATTATTCTAAATGTTGTGTAACTTTACTATAATACCAGTAATTTAGCACTTAGTGAATACAAAACATAGGTAGTTAAGGTACATAGTTCAGTATTTGTCTCTTTAGTATATGTTTGCTTGGTCCAAAATATTTTACATTATTAGCTAGCAAATGATTTCACCCAATTTCTCTGTGCTGATTACACATAGCCAATTCAGTGATAAATGTCTCTGAAACCATCTCTGGTTATCTAGCAATAGTAGGAATGTTTTAAAAAGTGCATATCCAGTGTAAAATATATTTAATTTTATATATACCATAATTAAAATTTAAGTTACATGAAATACACATGAAAGTGTACCTTTTCCAATAAGGCTTACAAATCTGTCTTCCATTTCTGAAGATTATTTATTTTATTTATTCATGATTTTAATTAAATTTTAATTTATGCCTTTCTTTTGTTCCCTGCCATCCTTCTTTCCATCTTCTCTTTTTATATTGCTCACATAATTTGTTCTTTGACACACATACGCACCCATAATTTCTCTACCTATACCGTGGGACTTTTTCCATTTAAAACATGGCTTTCACAGTGTTGTTCTTTTTGCTTTAACCCTAGATTTGTGATTGCATCCTACTTTTAAATGTTGGCTGCATTTTTTTTCTTTTTGCATAAAAAGATGAGATATTCCATTGAATTTAGTTGGACTTCCTCAGAAATAAAAATGCATGTGATTGCACTCAGGCAAAACACTATTTTCCAACAACCTTGAAAGTCTGCCAATTTGGTTATAAAAGTTAGAATTTTCTCCAAGTTGAGGTTGATTCTGATTATTGCATACCATGTTGATTTCTTGGCAAGAATACAGAAGTGATTTGCTATTGTCTTTTCCTAGGAAGGTTTAAGTTTTAAGCCTTGCAATTCCCAATTAGCACTAACCAGATTAAATAGCTTATACTTACTAGTTTAGCCAAACTCAACTAAAAACTATATCCACCCTTCTTTAAATGAATTCCTTGATTTGTGTAACATTTAATAAAATGGACCTGTTTCTTCTTATCAAAACAAGACAGCAATTGTACATTTTAATGGAAATATAGAAAAGTTTGTAAATTTTCAATTTGAAGAAATATACAGCATTCCCAGTCAGCTGTTCCTTTTGGGCTAGCATTCCAGTATCATCATCAATTTTGTTTTCCTCTTCCACTGATACTAAATATTGCACGGCTACAGAGCATGGTTTGTGAGATATCTGCTTTACTTTGTGCATGCTGCATTTCTTTTCCATTTTATATTGCCTTCAAAATTACCCCCTGGGGTTGCTTTACATGACAGATATCATTTTTTTAAATAAACAAATACAGAATGTTAAGCCTAAGCAAGCAACTAATTCTTATCCCTCCTGCTATGATTAGGTCTAATTCCCTTTTTCTGACATTTTCTCAATTTCATCTACATTTTCTAGAACATTTAATACTTTTAATGAAATTGAATTCTTCAGTTGAAACTATTAGAAGCCATAGTCTTTATCTGATTGATCTATATTTGTTCTAATTATAAGAAATAATTTCCAAGCAGGTCAATCATAATTAGTTTCATGTTGAATCAACAAACACAATTTCTAGAATCTAGGAAGACTCAAGACAGTTTTGTTGATTCCTACAGAACAAATGTAAACCTTCGCATTAGCATAAGAGAATACTACAAGAAAACCTGTTCTGTGTTTGACTGAATTTGAAAGTAAATCTGATTTATTATTTTCCTATCTCCATGGTAATATTCACAATTTTATTTTCCCTATGACCTTAATACAACATAAATGGAAATGTCTTACCTGCTATTAAGAACAATGGCAGTCCTATTCTGAAAACTAATCCACAGATTAAACAATTTTCCATGATGTTGTTCGTTTAGCATAAAGTTGCAGATCAGGAGATATCAACAAAAGCAGCATACAGCATGAATGGCCTGTCTTATGCAACTTGGCTAGAATAAGTAACTTCAGACAACCCAACCTCTTTCCACTGTCCATTTCACTGTAAATATGAATTCCCCACACCTTTTAAAACCTCACTCCAAATTGATCAATTACTCTGTATTAATTTTTTACAAAATGTAAAATGAAAATGGGTGAATCTCCATTAATCTTCATATTATGTAAAATGGGAAGTATTGATCCATTTGGCTCTCCTTCTCTGACTCTGCACTTTAATCCTACTTCTTCTTAGCTGTCAAACAAGTATTCAAAAACCTGGCTGTTGGATCATCATTGATCTATTTCCTTTTCCCAAGTTCTCTCTGTTGGGTTCCTTTTCAGATCCAAGTAAGGCACTAGCAAACGGCTGTGGAATTACCTCAGCATCTACATACACTGTATTTTATACTTTCTTCCTTTACTAAAATTTCAGTGTGGAATTCCTTTGGACATTAAAAATCTCATTTATCTGTCTATTCTTAATATAATTAAGAATATCCAGTTCCAAGTCATTTTTTTCACATTCCCCAAGTCATAAATTGTGACTCCTCAATTTTACTTCATTCTTACAGGAACAATAAATAAAATATTTATTCCTCATAATACATTTTTATATATAAAATTAAAATTTGGTATTATATTGAACCCTATAAAAAGATCCCGTTAACATCAATACTACTGAACATATGATTTAAGCAAAAAAGATTTGAATTAAGCATTTACTGAATATATGAAGCACATAGGATTTTCTTTGGTAATGTATCTATTTACTACAGTTTATAAACCATCTTATTCTCAGGTTTCCAGACAGAATTTATTAGCAAAATTTTTGGCAAACTTATCATATAGTTCACATGAAGATCTTCTGATCTGACCACAATTCAAGAGAAAGTTGATGTCAGAAATACTGTGAAAATGTAAAAATAATAATAATAGGGAATTAGTTTATTAAGTGTATAAGTTTGGCAGAATTCTGAAAGGGTGTGAAAGGTAACATTAGTAAAACTTAGAAAGACTGATGCACATCAGATTTTTATTCTTCTGAAATCAGAGAAATACATATCAGAAAGGAAGTTTATTAATTGAAGAAGTATGCATGTTAATACAGAGAAAGCATTTGATAAAATGAAAAAGTTTGAATTATAATTTTTTTAAAAAATGTACAAAGATTAAATTGTGTTGTTGAATGCAATAAGGGCAATATATAATGATTAAAAAAGGTTACATGAATGGAAATAAGAAATAAGAAATAATGGAAAGATTTGTGATATATTGTTGATTGTTTAATGTATTAATAAATTTATGGACAAATATGTAAGGAAAGCTTGAAGTCATGTCAGAGATGTATTAATTGGCAGAGTACTCAATGATTTGCAGCAAATGTATGAGTATGAAATTGAAAAGAATGTATCCAAGACCAAATGAAAATGAGTTATTTCAGCATATGCATAAATGGATTTAGGAAACTAGAGCAAATCAATTAACTGGTACAATTTGATAGAATGGTTAAAGAAGATAGGAAAAGAAGTGGAGAAATTTAAGATGTACAAATATTGATAGAAATATAGTAATATTTATACTCTGTAACAGGGAATTTATTTATTTATTTATTTATTTCAATTTGATTCCACAGCAACCCTGGGTGGCTTACAATTAAAAACTGAAAAGAAACAATATAGATTTCTAAGTGCAATCATGGGGATAAAAAAAACTTCCTGCTCTGACCCCAATACTTCAAAGTATTACAATAAACACCAACAGAATCCAAATTCTGTATAAAAAGTTCAGCTTTATCTATTGGCTGTGGAGCTTGCAGACTGCTGAACTGAGAGCCTGAAAAGCAAAAACCTATCAATTCTGGGTTGTTACCATACCAAAACTGGACACCAATTGGCAAGGTATCATTTTCTCAAGTCAGATTCTGGATAATTGGATTTTCCCCCATAACAGATGTGACATTCTGTAAAGACTCAGTGGATTTCTGGTATAGCTACCAAAGGCCCAAAAAAGAAGCAAGAGATTTTGATTGCCCTTTCTTGGCCTGTCTGACCTCCAAGGCCTTATCTATCATTTGCTCAATAATGGAAGCTTGCTTTATGCCCCAACCCCATTCTGAAGGCTGTATCTGTCACTTTAAAAATGATTTTATGAATGAATAAAATATAACCAAGCAGTAGGTTTCCACAACACATTCTCTCCAATAATGCAGGGAACACAATACATAACATTAAATAAAATAGGATAAAAGCTTCCATGCTGCATAGCGTAGCAACAATTAACCTGCATTGTAAAATAGAAGAAGCAGTTAATAGACACAGCATTGGTACTACATTGTAAACTGCAAAGTAAATGCAATAATGAACAATTTATCATCTGGACAGGGAAAGGCAAGCTTCATGGATGGCTCAGGCAAGAACCTTCATCTGAACCAGAGGTGTCAAACTCGCAACGTCATGTGACGTGTCACGATATATCGTGACTTTTCCCCCCATTGCTGGCAATGGGGTGGGCGTGGTTTCGCCATTGATGCATCCGGCCTGTGGGCTGGCAGTTTGACACCCCTGATGAACAGATTGATTTGCCTCAGATCTGCCCATTAAAAAAAAAACCCACAATGTTGGTTGAATCAAAATGAAATCCCAAGATTCTTAAGAGGAACTTAACATTCTTAAAATTCTTCTTGGGAAAAAAAATATCCCAAGTAGTACCTCCACTGTACTCCTAAACAAGGCTGTATCTTAGACATTAGTTCCTATAGTAGGCAAAAAAGTCCCAGATTTGTTAGACATTGCTGTCTAAAGTTGAGCCTTGGAAAATGCACACCATGTCAATTTGTCACTGGTAAGGCTCCCTGGTTCTTCCAAGGACATTCCTTATAATCTCTTTGATCCCACTCAGCCATCTTATCTTGTTACTTCCCTTAATTTTGCCAAGTCTATTCATTTTTTCTAGAATGAAGACAGCAGTTTCAGTGGCAGCCACAGGAGTTTTGCAAAAGATGCAGCAGTTGAAATATTTTTAAAGAAAGAGATTTTGTCTGTCATTACTTCTTTCAAAAGTGGTACATAGCCCTAACAAGCCTTTCATCTCATTTCACCAGATTTCATTTCCAGCAAGCTATTCAACTTTCTTATTATTTATAATATTTCAAGTCTGTTTAACCAGTGGAACCCATTAGATCATCTAATTCCCAGAATTCTTCAGAGGATCTGATGTGAAATTATTCATTATATTTACTAAAGACTCAATCTCATTGCCTCTTATCTCATAAGGCAGCTCCAAAGAGTACTCTGGGTCTTGTCAGGAAGATGGTTAACATGGAAATATCTGCCTTGGCAGCAATGTTTTGGTAGAAAGCATTTTTGATAATGGAAACATCTCCATTAGCAAAAACGTTTAAGTCAGATTGAGAAGTAAGCACTTAGGATGTACTGTAATTGCTATAGATTGAAAGGTATCATTTTAAAATGGAACAGAAAATAAAGCTGCTGACAAAAAGATAGTAAGGCAAATGAGAAGATGAGGTACGCCCCTTTATGGAGAACAATAGATGGGACACTCTTTTGTTTACTAATCTGTCCTTCCTGAGGAATCATCACCTTGATGTTAGCATGGATGTGTAATGGCTCCATAGTTTCAGTAATCCAAAGTTACAATATTGGCAGCAACACAAATCCTTGCTATAAAACCTTGCTGATAAGGTTGAAAGGATAGGGGTGACACTAAGAGAACTTCACAATAAAGTGAAAAAAGGTTTGCAGCTGTGTAAAGGATCTCCAAGATCAATCCCAATAGATGGCCATCGCAAAAAACTTAAAAATTGTTACTAAGAATGTATATTTGTATACATTTTTAGACAACATTTATATTTTTGTATATTTTTGTATATATTTTGTATAACTAGAGATTCCTCTAGTTATTTGCACAGGATATAGAACTTTGGTGACTGCATTTTGGACACTCGGCAACCAGTTCACCATTACAGCTGTTTGCAGTGTTGTGTGATTACATGGCCATGATTTGCAAGGTTTTTTTTTTTTTTGAAAGATTTAATGTTCTTTCAAAAGTTCCTAGTAAGTCACATCCTGTAATTTGAGCATCACATTTCCTTGGAAATAAGCTAAATTGAGCTAAGTATATCTGAAATTATGCTTGTACCCAACCCATGCTTATCCTGCACAAATTGTACAACACATTCTTATATATGCCTAAACAAGTAATATTTCCCTGGTGATGCTATGCATGCATGTTTTCTCTAGGCACAATATGGAGGTGATTCATCAATTCCATCTTGGAATTATATTTGAGTGAGAGATATAGTCCCAAATAAATACTTTTGGGATCATAGCCTAAGCCTCAGAGTTTAATAGTGCACAAATTTACCCAGAAAAGGAGCCTGTTAATGGAATGCTTCTGGATTTATACTGATATAAAATATTTTCTCTACCTTTCTGCCTTGCCCTTTTAAATTATTAAAAGTTCTTTTTTCTTTACATTCTGAACAATGCCAATTGCATTGTTCCTGTTGCATCATTTCTTGGTAAATTGTCTGATCACAAACTACAAGGCCATTCTTCTTGTACTTTCTGAAATGAAAAAAGAGGAAGGAAAAATGTGCTATTAATAAGCTTCTGTAAAACCACTTGCTTGAGCTTCGTAGTTTTTCCTTTTGTTTGAATGCTAACTTTATATCTCTGATTAATCATAGTATATGATACACATAGTATATAATCCCCTTTATGGATTACTGCCTTGTCGTGGCGAAGGGGCTTGTGTGACTCAATGAAGCTATAAGCTATGCCGTGCAGGGCCACCCAAGACGGACAGGTTATAGCAGAGAGTTCTGACAAAATGTGATCCACTGGAGAAGGAAATGGCAAACCACTCCAGTATCTTTGCCATGAAAACCCCATGGACAGTACTAAAAGGAAAAAGATATGACGCTGGAAGATGAGCCCCTCAGGTCGGAAGGTGTCCAATATGCTACTGGGGAAGAGCAGAGGGCTAGTACTAGTAGCGCCAGAAAGAATGAAGCGACTGGGCCAAAGCCGAAAGGACGCTCAGCTATGGATATATCTGGTGGTGAAAGGAAAGTCCGATGCTGTAAAGATCTTTTCTCCATAGGAACCTGGAATGTAAGATCCATGAATCAAGGCAAGCTAGACGTAGTAAAAAAAGAGATGACAAGACTGAACATCAACATCTTAGGAATCAGCGAACTAAAATGGACAGGAATGGGTGAATTTAACTCAGATGACAATCAGGTATACTACTGTGGGCAAGAATCCCTCAGAAGAAATGGAGTAGCCTTCATAGTCAATAAAAGAATAGGAAAAGCAATACTGGGATACAATCCCAAAATGACAGAATGATCTCAATTCGAATCCAAGGCAAACCATTCAATATCACAGTAGTCCAAATCTATGCCCCAACCACTGGTGCTGAAGAGGATGAAATTGACCGGTTCTATGAAGCCCTACAGCACCTTATAGAATTAACACCAAAAAATGATGTCCTCATCATCATGGGGGATTGGAATGCTAAGGTAGGAAGCCAAAAGATAATCGGAATAACAGGCAAGTTTGGCCTTGGAGTACAAAATGAAGCAGGGCAAAGGCTAATAGAATTTTGTCAAGAGAATACGATGGTCATAACAAACACTCTTTTCCAACAACCCATGAGACGGCTCTACACATGGACATCACCAGACGGTCAACATAGAAATCAGATTGACTATGTGCTCTGCAGCCAAAGATGGAGAAGCTGTATACAGTCAGTAAAAACAAGACCAGGAGCTGACTGTGGCTCAGATCATGAGCTTCTCGTTGCAAAATTTAGGCTTAAATTGAAAAAAGTAGGGAAAAGCACTAGGCCACTCAGGTATGAACTAAATCATATTCCTGATGAATATACAGTAGAGGTGACAAATAGATTTAAGGAATTAGATCTGATAGACAGAGTGCCTGAAGAACTATGGATGGAAGTTCGCAACATTGTACAAGAGGTAGCAACTAAAACCATCCCAAAGAAAAAGAAATGCAAGAAAGCAAAATGGCTGTCTGAGGAAGCTTTGCAAATAGCTGAGGAAAGAAGGGAAGCGAAAGGCAAAGGAGAAAGAGAAAGATACACCCAATTGAATACAGAATTCCAGAGAATAGCTAGAAGAGATAAGAATACCTTCTTAAATGAACAGTGCAAAGAAATAGAAGAAAACAACAGAATAGGGAGGACCAGAGATCTCTTCAAGAAAATTGGAGATATGAAGGGAACGTTTCATGCAAAGATGGGCATGATAAAGGACCAAAATGGCAGAGACCTAACAGAGGCAGAAGAGATTAAGAAGAGATGGCAAAACTACACAGAAGAACTATACAAGAATGAGCTTAACATCCCAGATAACCACAATGAGATGGTCACTGACCTCGAACCAGACATCCTAGAATGTGAAGTGAAATGGGCCTTAGAAAATCTGAGCAACAACAAAGCTAGTGGAGGTGACAGTATTCCAGCTGAGCTATTCAAAATCTTAAAAGACGATGCAGTAAAAGTGCTACACTCAATTTGCCAGCAAATTTGGAAAACTCAACAGTGGCCACAGGATTGGAAAAGGTCAGTTTACATTCCAATTCCAAAGAAAGGCAATGCCAAAGAATGTTCAAACTATCGCACCATTGCACTCATTTCACATGCTAGTAAAGTTATGCTTAAAATCCTACAAGCTAGACTCCAGCAGTATGTGGATCGAGAACTACCAGAAGTACAGGCAGGATTTCGAAGAGGCAGAGGAACTAGAGATCAAATTGCCAACATACGCTGGATCATGGAGAAAGCTAGGGAGTTCCAGAAAAACATCTACTTCTGCTTCATTGACTATGCAAAAGCCTTTGATTGTGTGGATCACAACAAATTGTGGCAAGTTCTTAAAGAGATGGGAGTACCAGACCATCTCATTTGTCTCTTGAGAAACCTATATGCAGGTCAAGAAGCAACAGTGAGAACCGAACACGGAACCACTGATTGGTTCAAAATTGGAAAAGGAGTCCGGCAAGGCTGTATACTGTCGCCCTGCCTATTTAACTTATATGCAGAGCACATCATGAGAAAGGCAGGGCTAGATGAATCAAAAGTTGGAATTAAGATTGCCGGGAGAAATATCAACAACCTAAGATATGCAGATGATACCACTCTAATGGCAGAAAGTGAAGAGGAACTAAAGAGCCTCTTGATGCGGGTGAAGAAGGAGAGTGCAAAAGTTGGCTTGAAACTCAACATTAAGAAAACCAAAATCATGGCATCCGGCCCTCTCAATTCCTGGCAAATAGATGGGGAAGAAATGGAGGTAGTGACAGATTTTATTTTTCTGGGCTCCAAGATCACCTCAGATGGGGACTGCAGCCAAGAAATTAAAAGACGCTTGCTCCTGGGGAGGAAAGCTATGGCAAATCTAGACAGCATACTAAAAAGCAGAGACATCACCCTGCCAACAAAAGTGCGTATAGTCCAGGCCATGGTTTTCCCAGTTGCAATGTATGGCTGTGAAAGTTGGACCATAAGAAAGGCTGAGCGCAAAAGAATTGAGGCCTTTGAACTATGGTGCTGGAGAAGACTCCTGCGAGTCCCTTGGACTGCAAGGCGTTCAAACCGGTCAGTCCTAGAAGAGATCAACCCCGACTGCTCTTTAGAAGGCCAGATCCTGAAGTTGAAACTCAAGTACTTTGGCCACCTAATGAGAAGGAAGGACTCACTGGAGAAGGGCCTAATGCTGGGAAAGATTGAGGGCAATAGAAGAAGGGGACGACAGAGAATGAGATGGCTGGATGGAGTCACTGAAGCAGTAGGTGTGAATTTAAATGGACTCCAGAAGATGGTAGAGGACAGGAAGACCTGGAGGAACATTGTCCATGGGGTCGCGACGGGTCGGACATGACTTCGCAATTAACAACAACAACATGATACACATATACTAAAAACACAGAGTGGGCTGACAATTAAACTTTTTCTATAGAACTGATATCATTTACTTTGATATTAAGATAGGCAAGAAAATGGTTAGTGAGCACCTGTCCAGCCTAGATGAGTTCAAATCGCCAGGACCAGATGGATTACATCCCAGAGTTCTCAAGGAACTGGCAGATGTGATATCGGAGCCACTGAACTATATTTATCAAAGATCCTGGAACACAGGGGAACTACCAGAGGACTGGAAAAGAGCTGATGTAGTTCCCATCCTCAAAAAAGGAAAAAAAATGGATCCAGGAAATTACAGACCTATCAGCCTGACCTCAATACCTGGGAAGATCCTGGAAAAGATAATCAAACAACGAATCAACGAACACCTAGAGGCAAACAAAGTCATTACTAAAAGCCAACATGGGTTTGTCAAAAATAGATCATGCCAGACAAATCTTATTGCATTCTTTGACCAAGTGACAAATTAGTGGATCAGAGGAATGCTGTGGACATAATTTACTTGGACTTCAGTAAGGCATTTGATAAAGTAGATCACAACCTACTACTTGACAAGATAGAAAAATGTGGGGTAGACAGAACCACCACCAGATGGATCCGTAGCTGGCTGACCGGCCGTACTCAGCGAGTGGTCCTCAATGGAACTGCATCTATATGGAGGGAAGTGTGTAGTGGGGTGCCCCAGGGCTCTGTTCTGGGCCCAGTACTCTTCAACATCTTCATCAACGATTTGGATGAAGGGATAGATGGGGAACTCATCAAATTTGCAGACGACACCAAGCTGGCAGGAATAGCCAACACTCCAGAAGACAGGCTTAAGATACAGAAGGATCTGGACAGACTTGAACACTGGGCACTAACTAACAAAATGAAATTCAATGGTGAAAAAAGCAAGGTTCTACATTTAGGCAAGAAAAACCAAATGCACAAGTACAGCATAGGTGGCACCATGCTCAATAGTAGTAACTGTGAGAGGGACCTCGGAGTCCTAGTAGACAATCACCTAAATATGAGCCAGCAGTGTGCTGCAGCTGCCAAAAAGGCCAACACAGTGCTAGGCTGCATTAACAGAGGGATAGAATCAAGATCACGTGAAGTATTAATACCACTCTTCAATGCCTTGGTAAGGCCACACTTGGAATACTGCATCCAGTTTTGGTCACCACGATGTAAAAAAGATGTTGAGACTCTAGAAAGAGTACAGAGAAGAGCAACAAAGATGATTAGGGGACTGGAGGCTAAAACATATAAGGAACGGTTGCTAGAATTGGGTATGTCTAGTTTAACGAAGAGAAGGACAAGGGGGGACATGATAGCAGTATTCCAATATCTCAGGGGCTGCCATAAAGAAGAGGGAATTAAGCTATTTTCCAAAGCACCTGAAGGCAGGACAAGAAGCAACGGGTGGAAACTAATCAAGGAGAGAAGCAACCTAGAACTAAGGAGAAACTTCCTGACAGTGAGAACAATTAATCAGTGGAACAGCTTGCCTCCAGAAGCAGTAAATGCTCCAACACTGGAAGTTTTTAAGAAGAGACTGGACAGCCACTTGTCCGAAATGGTGTAGGGTTTCCTGCCCGAGCAGGGGGTTGGACTAGATGACCTCCAAGGTCCCTTCCAACTTTACTAATATGAACATATGATATCGGTTATTGCGATACCAAAGTACTGTATTATGTTTACTGTCTTGGTTCTTATAGATCCAACTTGCAGTATTTATATTGCCTCTGATAGAATTGTATTGCTGTATTTTAAATTTCTAAACTTCCTGTTGCACATCAGTTTGCCTTTAATACTCCCTTCTTCTAAATGTTGGAAGAATGAAGATATTTTACTTAATGTTTGGTTCCTTTGGAATCAGATTGCTAGAACCTACTATCATTACTATGATATATATTTTATTTGTACATTTGTACTGAGTAAAGGTGGGATCTCATAGCTCTCATAGAATAGGTATCCCACCAATGTGAGTCCAGTCTCACTGCTTCCTCATCAAATTTCTAAGAGACCATTCATCAGATGCTGCTAGCATCTAGAGACTAACACTTTCTCTGTCTATTTCTTAGCATGAAACTAAGAGAAAACTCACTGGAACAGAAAGATACCTAAAAATCACTTAGATGTACCGCAAAGTTCTTTGCTATCATATTGAGAAATGAACTATTTATTTTATTTATTAAATTTGTTTGTCACCCATCTCACCATAAATATGAAAGACCTGTGGAAATAAAAGTGTTTTAATCCAGTAAGTAAATACCCTCAGGAAGGAAAACATAAATGACTTTAGTTTGGATGCTGTCTCACTATGAAGAAAGTGTAGTTGAAGTGCAAAATATGTGATCATGGCAGATTGCAGAAGGTAAACATGTCAGCCTTGGCTACAACTTGGAAAAATTCCAGATGAGTTGGCAATACCATGCAATTGAAAAAGTTTTCCTGAAAAAGAGGCAATTGCATACAATTTCTCTATTAATACTAAGAAAATTACATAATCGAAGTAAAAAAGAATTAAGGTTTTGGGTGTTTCATGTACTGCACATTCTGAGAGCGAATTTCAATGCAACAAGCTTTTCTCTGTAAAGTTTGTTTTAACTATTTATATTAACAAAAAAAATAAGTTGTTGGGGTCAGCCAAAAATTATTTCATAAATGAAAAACCTCTCTTTCAATTGTATGGAATTTAAGGAAAGATTCTTTAGAAATCTTTCTAAAACAATATCCAAATCTTCAATCCATTGACACTCTCAAAGATCAGAGGAATGATCTTGTAAGACAAATTTTAAAGGGCACAAAGAAAATGTTAAGTATAGACTATCAGAGGTATCATTTATGGCTGGAGGAACAATGAAACTTTTCTTCAGCTAAAACGTTTTACCAGAAAGATTAGCCATGATTATCTTATTGAAATCAAAAAGGTAATCTGATCCTTAACACTGCCTTAACCCAGTGGTTGGTGTCCAACTATGTGCATATATTTCTTTCAATAAATCTCTCTTCCCAAGTTGTACTTAAGATTGTCGCGCACCCTTTTCAAAATGCAACAACGAAGTCTGTGCAGTAGATCGGAAAGAAAAAGACGAGAAAGGGCGAAGTAGAATTTAAATAAATCTAAACGAGGAAGCAAAGCCAGCGTCACTGTAGGAAGTAGTTTTTCTTCTGGAGAATACGGTAAATGCGGCTCAGTCATGTGTTTTGTGGCCGGACACCCCCCCCCCCAAACGTAAACCCAAATACACATACACACAGAGAGAAATAGAAACACACGCACATACAGAAAGAAAAAGAGATTATAGGGGAAATATGAGCCAAAGAGGACCAGAGCAAAACGCGTCCCCGAGTTCTGAGGAAAAGTTTCCACCACTCTGAGAATCTATAGAGATTCTCCGAGTCCGCCACTTTGAAAGTCGCTCAAGGGAGAACCGGCAGAGCCTTCCGAAGCCCGCTTGGCACGCGCGGAGCGAATAACAAAACGCGTATAGAAAACGGAGCTCGCAGAAAAGGACGCGCTCCCTCTCCGCAGCATGGGGATGTGCTACAGCCTCCGCTCCGGGGGAGACCACCTGCCCATCCCCGCCTATCCCACAGGCGGAGACGCGGCGGAGCTACAAGCCGCCAAGAAGGAGAGCAGCAAAATCAAAGAAAAAGCGGATCGGAAGCGCAGCAAAAACATCGACAAGTCCCTAAAAGCCGAGAAGAGGGAGTACAAGCAGACGCACAGGCTGCTTTTGTTAGGTGAGAGGGAGCGAGCCGTGCGGGGAGGCGCCGGTGGACTTGGGTGGCTGCGGCAGCTGGGCGCGGGAACCGTCGAAGGGAGGCGGGTTGCTTCTGTCTTATTACACCTCTCTCTCTCCCTCCCTCTCTTCTCTCTCTCTCTCTCTCTCTCTCTCTCTCTCTCTCTCTCTCTCTCTCTCTCTCACACACACACACACACACACACACACACACATCATGTTGGCCTATGGGTTTAGGGCGCCTACCCCCCCCCCGCCTCTCTGGTGGGGATGATAAAGGGTGTAGTTCACCACGCCTCGAAGGCGCCACCTGTTTGCCTTCCCGCTTTTCTTCGCTTGTAATTCAGTTTGCTCCTCCTCTCTTTTACTTTACTCCTCCTTTTTACATAAAACAGGGCTGTAACTGTGGAAAGGGAAGTTTTCCAGCGTTTGCCTTTTGTGGGATCGATATTAATATTACTAGCGTTATTGTTCCTCTCCACTCTAGTCTGTATTTCTGTCTGCACCTCTGTACAAACCAAGTCGTTTTGCAAAGACGGTCAAGAAAAGGGAGGGTTTTTTTTTTTAACGTCCGTAAGTTTGGGGCCATAAATTATGCTGTTGTTGCAACACGACTTTCTCCCGCCACACCCACTTAGAGTTTGAAAAAGTCGTGGGTGATGAGCGCAGCCAACCTGCCTTGAGAGCCAAGTAGCCGGGAAGAGAGGAATTTACCCTTGGACGCTTTTATGGGGCGCCGGGTTGGGGAAGGTACAATTTAGCTATTGTGTATAGAAAGGGATGGTTTGTTAGGGCTCCTCTGGAGAGCGGTTCAAATCTAGACCCAGGAAGAGCTGTGGCCGGTAGCCTTTCCATCTGCAGCCGGCGTGGGGCTGTTCGGATGGAGCGCGGCTTGGACCAAGTGCGATCTGGGTCGTCTGAGGTCATTGGGCGGTACACACATTTAATAAATTAAATCTCGGAGGGAGAAAAGCTTTTTGCTCTTGAAATCCACGGAGAGCCCTGAAGTGTGTTGGCAGTTGCTTCTTCCAGATGGTTAAATTGCTTCTTATGAAAATCTTGCAATGGTTTGTCTTAAAACTTTAATTAACTTAAAAGCTTTAATTAATGTAAAATTTATCTTAAATTAAAATGTAAATTCAGTTAAGGAAAAGAAATTTTCACCCTCTTCTCTGCCTTGCTCTGAACTGTTCCTGTAAGGTTCCTCTTCCTTACTGATTAGGAGTATCTGGATGAGAATTGATTATAGTAATTATGAAAGGCCTATTTAGGGCAATTGCATTCTTCTAGTCTTTGCTCTGAAACGTATTTATCCAATAGAAGTCAATATGTGTAACTGAGGGTTGAATTGTGGAGTCCTTGGTGCTTTCTGAGCTTGGTTGTTTGCTTCTAGATACTTCGGTACCCAGCTGGGTACACAGTAGTAACTTCAGTCCAAGTAAGTCTGGGATTCTACTGTTCAATCCTCAGTCACCTATATATTCATATATCTGTTGCTCCTTGTGGTAGTACATAAAATTGTGCAATGATGTTCATAGGGAAAGATCAAAGGAGGCAAAATGGTGGAAGCAGTGTCATGCCAGCCCCACTTGTAGCCACTACAGCCTTGCACCCTAAGCTTCACCTCTGTTAAGCATGGATGTGACCTGACAGACTTGATGCCATTTCCACTATGTTGACTTTTTTGATCCAACCAGATCCCTGACGCTGCTGAAAAAAATGCTTCCTTTGCGTGTGTGTGTGCACACACACACACACACACAATATATATATATCTTACATATGTGTGTGAGAGAAAGAGAGAGAATGCTTTATTATAGTCATAGATAGCACAAAAAATACCATTCCACAGTAGAAATAATGCATAAATATAAACAATCTACTGAATATACAAGTATGGCTAAAATAGGTGATCAACAGAGTCAGACAATAAATATCTAAGAGCTGCTTAAAGACTATGATGTATTGTATACAGAGTGGAACAATATTTAGGGATAACAATCTGATGATAACAGTTAGAGATAAAAAGAGCCAGAACAACCAGGACATTTGACTAAAAATGGAGGCATGTCTCCTCTGATATAGATAATATTAATCTATATGTATCTTCTAGTAATTTCCTGTGTTTCTAAAGGTAACTGGGCAGACAACACTTCATCCACTATCCAAGGTTTCTAGTAGCTTGTATCTCAGTCAGAAGTGAAATACAGAGGCATATGTCACATTTTAAGCACATGCAACAGGCATAAAAGATTGCATGTTCAGCTTTTGGCATGTCCAAGAAGGGCTAAGTAGTTTTGGAGAATTGTGGCCAATCGTTATAGACAATACTGCTGGGCAGCACTTGGGTTTCATATCTGTAAAAAATATGGGGGCACAAATATAGCATCCATCTGCGACTCTTTAAAACAGCCACTTCTTTTCCCAGCATTGTGTAGTTGTGTATTTTCCTGAGATCACATGGCAGCTGTAGAAGACTTTACCTTTTGGAATCAAACCCAAAGCCCCAGTAGACAACAGTGGCCTATATGAGCTTTTCCTGACCTATATGACTTAGGTCACCAGGTGTACTAATCCAAAAATAAAGCATACAATTCCTCTGTTGTATATCCTAATACATCTACAGTGTTGTCTTCCCTGTCATTCATATTCATACAGTTGCATTATGGATATAGAACTGAATCTGGTCTGAATGCCAGATTGGGACTCCACCTCGGCTGAGCCGGAGTGGGCTGATGATGTCCAGGCATGGAGCTTTTGAGAGACAAGTCCCACCCTCTAACTTCATTTCATTATTTCATGCAGAAGAACTAGGATGCTGTTTGTCTCCCGCATACAGAAACCTAGTTCTTCCCCAGCATCTTTTTTTTTCTCCCTTCAAAGGAAAAGAACTTTATTTTAGTTAAATGTTGATATGGTAGCTTTCACAGTAGATAAAGGTGTTGGACGTGGCAGCTTTGATATAGGCTTCTCATGTGATCAGGGAACATTTTAACATTTCAGTTGGGGCATGTTTTGCAATCTGCTGGACCAGTTCCTCTCCTAAGCCTTTCAGACAAGGCTGTTGAAGCTTGGAAAAACCTACCATTTCCAAGTAAATGTCTGTGTTCCCACCTGTCCTGGATACTTAATGACCACTTCCATAAAGTTCAAAACAAGAGACCCCGGGGAAAGGGAGAGGCCTCTTTTTTCCAATTAGTTTAATTCTTCTTTTTGTCTTCATTGATTTAAAAAAAATGGAGAATATATGTCAGTTATTTAGTTTGCATCACCTCTATTTTGCTATTCTGCTAGTAGTTTAGTAGAATTATTGTGTAAGATTGTTGTGTTATCTAAAAAGGTTGCTAATTCATGATTTTAGAGGATGACTGTGTTTGCAGTGTAACCTAGTGGCTAAGTTGACTTGGACTGTAGAGGTTTTTAAGATCAGTGCATTCCCAGATTAAATCCTGGTCTACTTAACAATACACAATGATAACAACAGAAGAAGAAAGAGAAATGTAGTCTTATAACAAGTAGGATTTTATTTTATTTATTTTATTATTTTTATTTGTATCCTGCCTTTTTTTTTTCCAAATAACTCAAGGCAGTGAACATATCTAATATGCCTTCCTCCTCCTATTTTCCCCAGAACATCAACTACCCTGTGAGGTGAGTTGGACTAAGAGAGACTGACTGACCCAAGGTAACCCAGTTGGCTTTCATGTCTAAGGCAGGTCTAGAAGTCACCATCTTCTGCTTCCTAGCCCAGTGCCTTAACCACTAGACCAGAGGTCCCCAACCTTTTGGGCACCAGGGACTGGTTCCGTGGAGAGAGGTTTTTCCACGGACTGGAGGGGGCGTGATTTTGTGTGCTGCCTGCATCCTGCAGATGAGGCTTTGCTTGTTTGTGCAGCCCAGTACTGGTCCATGGACCGGGGGTCGGGGACCTCTGCACTAGGCCAAACTGGCTCTCGATCGCCCATCAGTGATCATTTTTAGTGCAACTTGGATATGCTTAAGTTATTTAAAATACCTTGAACCGCAAAATTACAGAGTTTGAGTAGCTAATTTAGGCCAATCCCTTGTTCATTGTAGGAATCCCAATGAAAGCATCCTCAGCAGATAATTATATATCCCCACTTGAATACATTCATCTGAGTAATTGATATTAATGTTGAACTGTTCTCATTTGAAATCAGTTGTCCTGTATAGGTAGTCCTCATTTAATGACCACTTGTTCAGTAACTGTTCAAAGTTATAAGAGGCACTGAATGAGTGATACTTATAACTAGTCCTCAAAGTTGCGGCGGTTACAGAATCCCTGCAGTCACATGATTGTGATCTGGTCTCTTGGCAACCATCTCATACTGATGATTGCAGCATCCCACAATCACATTATTGCAGAGCACCCACAATTTCCAGAGGTAAGCTCTTCCACCGATTGTTCTCACTATCAGGAAACTTCTCTTTAACCCTAGGTTGGATCTCTCTTCTCGGATGCTTCTCTGTGATAGTCGCTTGAGTATTGGAAGACTACTATCATATCACTCCTAATCCTTCTCTTTATTAGACTAGATATACCTAGTTCCGTCAATCTTTCAGAGCATGGTTTAGCCTTCGGACCCCTTACCATCTTTGTTGTTGATGATGATTACCCTACACGTCATTCCAGTGGTTGTCTTTTTCTCTTCTCCCTTATAGTTTCTTAGATCTTATACTATCTCGCACCAAAATTCCTTAGTGTTGGCCCTATTCTTTCTTTTACTTACACTACTTTTATTCTATCTGTAATCTTTTGTGGGCCAGGGTTAGGTTCATTTTTTGTTAAGTGTCACAATATAACATCTGAATTTGAAGTCAAGAGCTTGCCTGCTCATGGGTGAAATGTTGAGAGCTAATCCAAGCTATTGGCTCAATATACATAAGCAGTCATATGTTTCATCTGTTTTTTTTAATCTAATGGTAGTTGTAATGTGAAGATACTACTGTCAGTTGCTTTTCAAGATCAGATCACTGATTGCAGATGGCTAATGCTGCCCCTCCCCCCAAGGAGGTTGGATCTATTGGCCCCTGGTGAGTAATGGATTTTGATGGGTCTCGGAGGGAATTTGGAATTTTTCCTGGGGATCTGACAGGCAGTTCAATTAAGGGTCTATCTGGAATGGATTGTGTTTGTGTGTGGCCACTGTATGTTTGTTGATTCTATGGGTTTCACTGATTTTCTGAGGAGTTTTAGGAGATCAAACAATAGAAGAGATATCGAGAGTACCAGTTGAGAAAGAGGAAAGTGAACTGAATCCACATTAGGAATAACACTGAGATAAGTTATTTTTCTGCTCTTAATTGCAGTGATACTGTTCAACACACAATTAATTGCTGGGGAGGAATAGGCCATAAAATTAATTGTTGGGGAGGAATAGGCCAAAAAATTAATTGCTGGGGAGGAATAGGCCAAAAAAGTACCTTCAGGGCCGTTGTGAGGATTACTGTAGGTATGTGGTGGATAAAGTTGCTTGGATCCACTCTGAATTATGTGTGGTGTATCCCCTCTTCAAGAAGCCATTGCTAGTTACAACAGCTCTGGCTAATTTTTATTCAAACTCCAATGATTCCTTTTGATTATTTTATTGAGATAGTGATCAGATTGCAGCTTT
Organism: Crotalus tigris; assembly: GCF_016545835.1. NCBI lineage: Eukaryota > Metazoa > Chordata > Lepidosauria > Squamata > Viperidae > Crotalus > Crotalus tigris. Next base: position 65,410 of record NW_024098356.1, read on the forward strand.
AGATGGTCTTCGAAGCAGGGGATTATTTAGGCCTGTTTCACTGTAATTTACTCTCTTAGTAACTTTAATATTTAACATTTTTAGCCAGTTCTTGACTTGATGCCAAAAATATTGTGTCCAATGTGTTTCTGCTCAGAAATAAGAACAGCGGACCTGATTCTTCTAAGTCGGTACAAGATTGCAGCTGTAGTAGTAACACATTAATCAATTTATTAACTGAAGACTTTACATCCCTTTATTGAAATTGTTTCCAGAAAAATAATGTTGATGTGTAAGAGCATAAAAATGGACACAAATTAGACAATCATTGTAATAAAAATTTAAAGACAACTTAAAGAGCCCTTCCGTAACACATGATGTTCAATGTTTGCCTCTGATTGGCAAAAACTGGGACTATTGGTTCATTCAAGAGTTTGGGTTCAAGAAGGGAAGCCTGCCAACGGCTTAATGTACATCTCCATACATAGGGCGTTACTATGGTAGAGGAAGGCAATGTAACTTGGTAAGATACGTATTCATCTACATGTAGTCAGAAATATGTAGTCAAGGAAAGCGATCACACAGGGGACAAAAGAAGCGATACAAAGACACGTTAAAAGCTTCTCTTAAGTCCCTAGATATTAACACCATCTCTTGGGAACTTCTGGCGCATGATCGACCGACATGGCACACCTTGGTGTACCAGGGTTGCCAGACATATGAACACAGAAGGACAATCTTGGCACAAGAAAAGCGAGCACTCCGCAAAGCCAGAGCTGCAAATGCTGAATTAACAGTGTCTACATTTCTTTGTTCAGTATGTGGCAGAACATTCTGTGCTAACATCGGTCTTATTAGCCACTTACGGACACATCGTTGATGGCCCATAACCCACAAGATGTCACGGTCTTCATCGAAATCGATGGAAGAACAACAGACAGAAATATTATTTGAAATGTAAACTTCCGTGTCTGAAGAATAACTTTTTTCATCGAGTTGAATTTCACAAAAGGCACTTCTCTTCCATTGCCCTTTGAACATACTTTAGCACTGATCCTCCTGGATATTATACAGGGCACGTTGACTTGCTTGATAATGCCTTTCCAGGGAACTATTGTATTCTAAAAGGGCTCTCAGCAAGGAGCCAAATCTTCTTACTGGCTTTAATTTTAAGAAAAGAAAGAGGAAGGGGGATATAACTTAGAAGACTGGATATTGGAAATGAAGTCTTCCCTTTTGAATGCATTATAGCCGTGTGTTTATGCAAGATTTTTTTTTAAAAGCATTCTAAATAATAGGTGGTGAACTCTCTGTTGTAAGGAGGTTAAGGATGGGTTAACTGTGGCTCCCAAAAAAAGAGAAAGGACTGGGATATGGGAAAAAAAGGATTTATTTGTGCAAATACAGACAAAAATCCTTCCATTCAATCCAGGAAGAACCCAAGCAATTTCAAAGAGATTGTGCAATCGCTCACAATCATAAGGATTCTTGTGGCGCCTTTATTTACACATTTATGATGGCATAAATTTAGTGCATTAAAGCCCATTGTGCCAGATATAAATTCACAAATATTTATGTCACAATGATTTATTTATTGGGTACCATTAGTATTCATTCATTCATTTATTCATTCATTCATTCTTGTTAATGCTTTGGGGCTGTTTTCAGCAAAATTCATCCCGGCTGTGCCCAAACCACAAAATGTAACCCTAGTAGCACCAGAAAGTCATTAATCCAGAAACAGCACCATAATAAAAACCTAACAGAAGCAACAGAAAGCCACACACAAAAGAGATAGTTTACTGAAATGGGGTTTTGGTTATAACTCTGAAAGGAATCTCTTTAATAATTTGGAACTAAGAGCCTTTAAGGCAGGAACGAGTATAGGATGCAGTCCAAATGAAGATGCCAACCACAATGAAGCTTCATATGCACATAAACAATAGATAGAGATTCAATTGTATCATTGTGGCTACCATCTTCACTTTTTGGACTACATCTTCTGGACATCCTGAGTAAGCAACAACTTACATCCGACTGCTTAGCAACTGTTTGAAGTTCTGACAGGCTTGAGAAGGGGGACTTTTCAAGATCCAAAGTTCTGACAGAACCCCCACCCAGGGTTATGTGACTGCACATTGGGCACATATACGGCTGTTTGCAGCATTCTGTGGTCACATGACTGCATTTTACAATGGTTTTGTTGCAAACCAGAGCTTGCTTCTGGTTCTCGGCAAAACCATACCATAAGTGAACAATGGTATGGAATCTTCAGCTTAACAACTGAAGATTCACTTCACCACTACCACAAAAAAGTTTGTAAGATCTTTGGTCTTACAGGTTGGTCGCATAACTGACCCATTTGACAACTTATGACCTATGATTATAATAATAGAAGAGAATACGGCTTAGGGTTGAATTATGGGGCCCTTGGTGCTCTCTGAGCTTGGTTATTTTCTTGTTGATGTTTCATTGCCAAAGTAGGCAACTTAGAACTAAGGAGAAACTTCCTGACAGTTAGAAAAATTAACCAGTGGAACAACCTGCCTCCAAAAGCAGTGAATGCTCCAACACTGGAAGATTTTAAGAAGAGACTGGACAGCCATTTGCCTGAAATGGTGCAGGGTTCCTGCCTGAGCAGGGGGTTGGACTCGATGACCTCCAAGGTCCCTTCCAACATTATTATTATTATTATTATTATTATTATCATCATCATCATCATCATCATCATCATCATCATCATGTTGGATCCCATAGCTATGACTGTAATAGGCAGGCTCCATTATGACCTTAACTCTAGGATTACCTATATTTGCACCAATACACTTCTTTTACCACTCACAAATGTCTTTGCCAAACCCAACATTATTTTAAAAGGTTTTTAAAAACATTAAATAGGTGTGAAATGCTTCCCTGTGCAGTTCAAAGTGTTGCTTTTGAGCAAGGGTAGTAGGCAACCTTGGCTCTTTTATGACTCGTGGAGCTAAGCTGGCTCAGGAATTCTGGGAGTTGAAGTCCACGAGTCATAAAAGAGCCAAGGTTGCCTACTACCCCTGCTTTTGAGCTTTAAAGAAAGTAATTTGGTAGGAAACACATTCTCTGGTTTGGTGTTTTGAAAAGGATCAGATTTAATGAAGCCAACACCAGGAATGAGTTTGTCCTTTAGCCACCTGTAGCATCCCCATGGTTACATGATCAAAATTCAGAAGCTTGGCAGCTGGCATGTATTTATGACAGTGGCAGTGTCCCGCGGTCATGTGATTACCTTTTGCAACCTTCTGACCAGCAACGTCAATGGGGAAGCCCTATTCACTTAACGACAGTGTTACTAACTTAACAGCTGCAGTGATTCACTTAACAATTGTGGCAACAAAGGTTGTAAAATGGGGCAAATTCACATAATAACTTTCTTAATGGAAATTTTGGGCTCGATTGTGGTCATAAGTTGAGGACTACCTGAAGCGTCTCATTTCGAAGGGAATATGAAATAATCTCTAATAAAACCCCACCATTCCCACACCAACTCTAAGATTGCCTTGGAGAATCAACTTTACTAGATGTTCACCACCACAGTTTCAAAATATTGGTTATGAAAGCCAGATAAACTTTTAAAGTTGGGCTATAATCTTGCTCTTTCTGTAATAAAAACGTAATAAAAATCAAACTGGCCTTGTTAGAAAAATTCCTTGATGAAAACAGAATTTGAGTTGATGTGTGGGTGGAGGGTACCAGTTGAAGGTATAGCGTGGTCTTGCCTAAGATAAATCCCATGATTATTAAATGAAGTCATGACTTGCAATTGTAAGACATTTTGATTTATTCTTGTTCCCCCCCCCAATGGATTGTGAAACTTCCATTTATAAGGAGCCATTGCTGTTTCAGAAATCTCTGAGGATCCAATTTATGCTACTATTAAAAGGGATAGTTGTGCTCTATCCTTGAAATCCTGGTATAAAGATGAGCTGAAAGGCTAATATATCACCATGATGGGCACAGGAGGGAACATAATCTCTTTCCGTTTTGTGAGAAGACAGAAGCATGGGCCTAATCTGAGAGACTAAATTACTGGTCAGTGCTTAGTCACTACTGTCAGAAGAATAATTTGGGGTTCCAGCTTGAGCTAGGGCTGTGCAAAAATAAATAAAAATGAGATCCAGATAGCTGTGGGGAAAGAAGAAATATTCCTAAAAGGGAAAGTTTGCAATTAGGGGCAAACTGCAGAAAAATGGGGTACAGCAGATTTTTATAGGGGAAGCTTGTCCAGGGTGTGGAAAATGTTTACATGCTGATTCTAGGGTGACACTTGAGGTGTGTGTGTGTGTGTGTTTGTGTGTGTATAGGTAAGTATGTTTACTCTTGTGAACATGCAGTTCCTCTGGGAGACCTAATTTAATTGACTCTTGTTTTTGTTTGCAGACCTTATCCTTTATATTTGGATTAGGTCTGGGTAATTTATTTGGGGGTTTGAGGAAATGATTTTCCCGTTTGCTATTTTTATTGATTAATTTAGTTTCAGTTTGACCATCAATTATCTAGTGAAGACACTGATTCTTAGACCATTGTGGATTCTGTTAATACTTTAAGGGAAGATGGAAACAGTATAAAGAGTAAAATATATTTTGATATAAAACGTCTCATACTACTGATTCGCTTTCTATTATTGTTCAGAAAAGACAAATTATAGGTTCTGTACAAGTTCTACATACAAACACAATATCATAGCCATGTTTATAGCCTCCAGATGTTGAAAATAATAAAAATAGCCTGAATCAATCCAGACAATTTTTAATCTAAAATCAAGAAATTGACTTGGTTTCCATGAATGACCATCACAGATGAAGTATCCTAACTACATTGTTGGGTTAGATGAAGTATCTTGCTCAGAGGCAACCTAATCTGATTGTGGTATCTGATCCACTCATCTTTTTTGGAGTTTTCATGGGAATTTCTGAGCTTTCCCTCTACATCACGGGTGTCAAACTCGTTGTGATGTGTTGCAACGTATCACAACTTTTTTTCCATTGCCAGAGCTGGGGTGGGCATGGCCGCCATATGATGCAACTGGCCCACGGGCTGGCAGTTTGACACCCCTGCTCTACATGAAGAGCTGAACATTGAAATTATATTGCCTAAAAATGGTGGTTTCTTCTGTCTTCCAAAAAACTCTGGGAATTGTAGATTGATGAAGTACTGAGAGTTTTCAGTTAATTAGGATAGTTTATTTAGTGTTAGTTTGTATATTAGTTTGTATGTTTATTTAACGTTTAGTTTGAATTAGTTTATTTTATTTATTATTGATTAGATTATTGAATATTAGTTTTCATATGCTTTGTAAAACTTTTTATTTAAAAAATTAGGATAGTTTATGGGAGGATGAGAAGGACTGTTTAAATAAGCTACAGCTAGAATACAACGTATCCACTTGGGATGTTTCCCCACATCAGAGATATAAAATGCCTTGGAGTCTGTCATGGATAATGCATTCTTACAAACCTTTGGAGACATTGGCCAAGTGCAAATGAGCTATCTGGCTGAGGTTTTACAGTTATAAAGCAATTAAAATAAAAACCTTTTAGAGCTGCTTGGGTAGAAACCACTCCATATGATATGCAATCTATTGCCATTCAAGAATTATGACCTGAAATTGTTTACAGCTTTAACAAATCAATAACCTGTGCCTCTTAAACTGTAAAGAACGGATTGCATTGGCTTCTCTGGATAGGGTTATTCAGCTCCATGCTAGGAATGAGGAATATAATACAGGGGTCCCCAACTCCTGGTCCATGGACCAGTACCAAGGCTGTGGCATGCCAGTAAACACCCCACACAAACAGGCAAAGCCCCATCCGCAAGATGCAGGCAGCACACAAAACCACCTCCCCCCTCTGGTCCGCAGAAAAACCTCCGTGGAACCGGTCCCTGGTGTCCAAAAGATTGGGGACCTCTGATATAATACATGGAAAACAAAGCATTGCATTAACATTAACATGAGGTTCTTCACACATCTGACGTTTTCCAAAGGTGAATTGAGAAATCTGTTTTCCTCTTGTAAATTCCATGATTCCCCCAGTAGAGGTAATGACCTGGTACGTTTAATTCAACCAAAGCATCAACCAGACTTAATGTGGACATCCGAACATAGAAGATAGGTTAATTCTAGTAAGAAATGTCTTAATTATAATTTGTACTCTTAGTTTGTGGTAGTTTTACTTTCTTTGGTTCTGGTTCTAAAGTCATCCCACGGTTAATTTCTTTATCTGGAAGAAAAAATTATAGATTTTTCAGTCAGCTTAAGAAAGCCTTTGTCTTCTCCTTTTCACTTTCATATAGTGTTAGAAAGTAGGGAACACCTGCCTTCTTGTGGACACCAGAAAATATAAAGACCCCAAAGAGGTGGAAGAAAAACCTCATGCACAATGGCTTCAGTTCCCATTACAAGCGTTGCTCATTCTCTTTCTGAAAGTTTCTCCCTTTTTTTGAGATAGGTGGGCTTGAATGAGTCTTCTGCATAGTAGCCCCTAGTTCACTGAATACCTTCCTCTCAGGCATATGTGTAGTCCCCTCCATATTGCAATTCTGTAAATAAATTAAAATTGTTTTATTTCAGCAAGTTTTCATCCCACGTGAGTGACTACTTCTTTATATTGTGCATATATTGTGGGTTTTGATTTTGAGCTGGATTTCCAATATTGACTTGAGTTTTCATTATCACTGTGTTTATTTTGTGTTGATGTTGTATGCTGCCCAAAATCCTTCAGGATTGGGGCACATTATAAGTACAGTTAATCTTTGGTTAATTGTTAAACAATGTGGTTGTAAAATGGAATATCATATGACTATACCAACTTATGACAGCAGTTCCAATTGCAGTCATGATCATTAAGAACAAGGTCACATGATCATCATTTGTGACTTCCTGCTGGCTTCCCCATTGACTTTGTTTGTAAAGGTCACAAAAGGCAATCGTGACCAAGACCATCACAATTGCGAGCCGGTTGCCAAGTGCCCAGAGGTGATGGTTCAACAGTCACAACTACAAGAAGCTGTCGTAAGTTCCACTTGTTCAGCACTGTCATAACTTCGCAAACTTCCTGAACAAGTGGTTGCTACCCAAGGACTATCCATACTATAAACATACAATCTCCCGGGAAGCAAGATCTGGTCAGTTCAACCAAGATAACTGTGATAGCAGATAACACAGCAGATGATTGGCAAAGTGTGTCTAGTGCAGTGATGGCGAATCTTTTAGACATCAAGTGCCCCAAAACTGCCCCACCCCACCCCACCCGCCCGCAGGGCCACCTACTGCCTCCAAGGCCCGCCGCAAATCATAACACATCACTATCAGTATTTTTAAGAATTCCCCCTTCCAATCTTTATATCCTTGCTTTTATACATATTTCAAATATAAAAAAAAGCAGGGAAGCTGTGAAAGTTTAATTTTACAAAAGCAGTTTTCTGTAAAATGTTCTTTTTTTCATTTTCTTCAGTTTGCCTTTTTCCTTGGAGGTATTTTAGACTATAATGTGGAATTAAACCATGGATTTTTCCCCAGTTCTGTTTCTTGTTTAGAATAATAGGTATGCTGTGCAAAAAATAAGAAAGTCAGATTTGATTCTTTGGAAGGAATGAAAACTGACTCAAGAGCGGCCTCCTGTGTTGGCGTAGCAGAATAGTTCTACCTTAAACCTTTGTTTAAGTCTTTGGAGGCATTTCACAATGTAGAAATTCTTACACAATTTTTGTGGTCAGCTAAAGAAATGGTATTTTTGTCCTTCTGAACCCTGATTTTAATATAATTGGGTATAGGGGACCAATCTGCATCTGTATTTACATGAATATGGGAAAACAGAGATGTATAAGGTAGTCCTTGACTTACAACAGTTCAACCTAGAACTAAGGAGAAACTTCCTGACAGTTAGAACAATTAACCAGTGGAACAACCTGCCTCCAGAAGTGGTGAATGCTCCAACACTGGAAGTATTTAAGAAGAGACTGGACAGCCATTTGTCTGTAATGGTATAGGGTTTCCTGCCTAAGCAGGGGGTTGGACTAGATGATCTCCAAGGTCCCTTCCAACTTTATTATTATTATTATTATTATTATTATTATTATTATTATTATTATTATTACTACTACTACTACTACTACTTAGTGACTTTTCAAAATTATAATGGCACTGAAAAAGTGACTTATGACCATTTTTCATACTTATGACTTGCAGCATCTGCATGATCACATGATTTACATTCGGATGCTTGACAACTGACTTACATTTATGACAATTTCAGTGTCCCGGGGTCATGTGATCCACTTTTGCGACCTTCTGACAAGCAAAATGAATGGGAAAACCAGATTCACTTAACAATCATGTTATTAATTTAACAACTGCAGTGATTCACTTAACAAATGTGGCAAAAAAGTTGTAAAATGGGGCAAAACTCATTTAACAAATGTTTCACTTAGCAACAACAAAGTCTGGGCTCAGTTGTGTTCGTAAGTTGAGGACTACCTGCATCGATATTCAAGCTGGACAACAGGAAAAGGATTTGCAGTTCTCCCTAAATGCTTCCTTCTGGGTAAATATTCCATAAAAGAATAAAGGAGAAAAATCTAATAAGTAAATAAATACTGCACTGAGAGTGATGGATTGTGAGATTTCTGCAATGATTTGCCACCTTACCATGTGTCACCGGGAGGAGGCATTGCATAACAGGAGCAAGAACAGGAGAGTCGTGAGTGAAGACTTGGACTCAACTGCCACACTTCCTGGTCTGCTGCCTAAAGAGGCTGCTTCTCTGTTGTTTTTGGAAGATTCCATTCTTGGAGAGAAGGCTTCGGCAGAACTGATATGAAGCTACTGCTGATAAATCTATGAATGGTCCATGAATGTGCAGATTAATATTAATCATCTCATCAGAGGTGAATGTAGAGACTTTGCCTCGTGTACCTGAACCTTGGCAGGAAAGAATGATCCTGGGTATAACATATTCTGGACTGCACCAATTGGGACGTGAGGAATGGAATAGAAAGAGACAAAAGCTCTGCAGCTAGCTAGAATACAGTGTTTACACCTGATTTTCAGAAGAATTAAGATTTGAGAGAATCTGGAGCCTGTGACTTTATCTTCACTAGACATCATAATCTGACTTAAGAAACTCTGGTTTTTTGGTGTTCACTGATCTTTGATCTGGGCTTCCATTTTATCCATGCCTAAAGGATATTGAGAAGCCTGTTGATTTCAAAATGCTGATGTAGTGCACTGCAATAGTGAACTCGACACTGTTTGCTCTGGAATCCTGCAAGGGAATTACACCCACCTCTCAGCTTTATATCAGGCACATAGTGGGGTGTCAGGAAGCATAAGGAGCTTTCTGGTAGCACAGTGGTTAAAGTGCAGAATTGTGGGCAAATTCTGCCCACAGACTAGAGTTTGATCCTGATGGAGCTCAAGTCTTCCATCCTTGGTAAAATGAGGATCTAGATTGTTGGGGGCAACATGCAAATAATGCTTACATTGTAAACAGCCCAGAGAGTGCTGTAAAGAGCTATGGGGCAGTAGGCTTAAATGCTATTGCTAAAAGCCAGTGGTGGCAAACCTATGGCACAGGTGCCAGAGGTGGCACTCAGAGCTCTCTCTGTGGGCACGCGTGCCGTCGCCCCAGTCCTAGGCCTTCAGCTGGGTTTTACAAAACCTTTTCGATTTAGGCCTCCGCCGCCATGTACAAAAAAAAAAAAAGGTTCAATCAATCAGTCAATTTCAACTTCTCGCAGGGAAAAAAAGATCTTGCAAAGTTGGAATTGATTGATTGAACTTTTTAGTCCCACCCAGTCTGCTGTTACCATCGCAGCCACACCCACCCAATGGGCCACACCCACCTAATGGGCCACACCCACCCGGCACCCGACGATGCATAAGTGGGTTTTGGGTTGCAGTTTGGGCACTCGGTCTCTAAAAGGTTCGCCATCACTGCTATAAGCCATGTCTACATTGATGTTGCATTTGTCACAAAGCCTCTTGAACATGTTAATGTTCACCCTTGATTTTCTGGTTTATTTTCTCTCTGTGATCATAGTATTATTTTGTGAGCATATAAATGTAATGGCTCTGCCAAGAGCCATAGAAATCTAGTGGTTTAAAAATGGAATAAATAAATCGATACCCCCCTCCCCCACCAAGGGAATTCTTATTTCACCCACTTGCAACATGAATAAGATGATGAGAAAAGTCCTGTAAATCTGTCTGTTTTGGACCAATGCCTAAATTACTGGTTCTTTGTCCAGATGAGAAGTCTGAGATCAGAGTTTGTAGCTCTGACAGAGCCCATAGATCAGCCACAATCCCAGTGAAGTTCAATAATAAAGCCTATTTTCATGTGGAAATGCTGCCAGAAGCATTAACATGAGACCTTGTGCAAACTTTTTCTGTAGAGAAGAGATCCCTCGGCCTGAATTCTGGAGTTGCATAGCTTGGGTAGACATAACTATGCAGCTCAGTTCACAAATCCTGCAATGCCGCAATGTCCTTTGTCTCACTCAGCTTGAGGCACTGGATTCTGGATGAAGCCGTTATGGTTTGTAGAAGCAAGATTTAGAATAGCATGTTATCCAAGTCTAGCCAATTGTGGTTTATTCATGAAACTGTGGCTTGGCTTGCTCTGCCAAACCTGTAACTAGGGGCTGGGGAAGGGAGGTGCAGCATTTATTTATTTATTTATTCTTGGGGCTTACATGCTGCTCCAATCAGACCAACTCACAAACTTCCCAATGCAGTAACTGCATTAAACATAAGATAAATGTAAAAGTAAGAATTACATTAACTTCATGAGTTTGGGGACTTTGGGATGTAAAGATACATACATTTGTTCTTTGAACGTGGATTGGTGTAGCACATTGACAGAGAGTAAGGGAACTACTCTCTATTTACATTGCCCCCAGATTATTTTGGGGCAATGTAAATATATATATACATTGCTTACTGGTGTACACCGCTTAGAGAGTGCTTGCACTTAAAGCGGTATATAAGTCTCATAAATAAATAAATAAAAGCAAAGTTTCTTTTTCCAATGTATTTGAGATTCTGATAACAGACGAAAAAAGAAGAGCAGCACATCTATTCAATTTGCTCTTGTAAAGTGCACACAATTCTGTGGTGGTTTTACAGCAAGGGCTGGAGACACCGAGGTATACAATCCAGGAAAGAGCTGTCAATTTCACCTAGTTTAAAATTCAGTCCAAAGGAAGAGAAGTTGCAGAAGCAAATTTAGATCCAGACTGAGTTAATAAAAGATGGCTCCTTTAAATTCAGATGAGCTCAGGTAGAAGGACCACAAACCACTCCTCTTCTTCCCCAGCAGATCCAGGGCACGTCTGGCCAGTTATAAATGGATCACGCATTGCTATTTTTAGATTAAGAGAGGCTTGTAAATATAAAAGGGTATAAAGTGCAAACGTAGCAACGGCAGCGTTTGTTTGCTTTATTCCCTCTCTCTTTCCCCCCTCCCTTCTTCTTGGCAGGAGGGTGTTTCAGAAAGGAGAATGAAAGCTGGAGTTAAAAGAGGCTTGTTGGGTGATCAGATGGGGACTTTGCACTCTGCATTACTTCCCCATCTCAGAGGCAGCATGGAACATGCAGGGAGGAAAGGAGAGTGTGTTTGTTTTTTCATAGACTCTTTTGAGAAAGTAGTCTTGCCAAAGTCCTTGTGCTGGGGAAGGGAGAGCCGTATGCGAATACTGTAGAAAGAATGGGAGAGAAACGAAAAGGAAAGGCTATGACAAAAACGGCAAGGACGCATTTGTGAAGGAAGAACATAGGGTGGAGGAGCAGAAGAGAAGCATCAACTTTGAACTACTGTGTTGTCCCGAAAGTAAGGCCTACCCCGAAAATAAGCCCTAGCTTGATTTTTTTTAGATGGGCCTAATGTAAGCCCTCCCCCCAAAATAAGCCCTAGTTTTGGGGTGAGGCACACACCTAAAAATCAAGCTAGGTGGGGGGATGGATCTGCCCCCGTACCCTGCACCACTTACCTTGCAGTCAGGCCTCTCCTCGCGGGGCCCACTTCTGCGGCATTCTCAGACCTGCATTTCTCAGTCACAGACCATTCCAGAAGGCCACTGCAGCCGAGAACCGAGCTATGGATTCAATCCATAGCTCAGTCCTCAGCTGCATAGGCCTTCCGGAAAGGCCTGACTGTGAAATGCAGGCTGGAATGCAGCTGCAGAATGATGCTGCTCCTTCAGTCGCAGAAGAAGTGGACCTGCTGGGTGGGGCTGTCAGTGCCGGAGGTGAGTATAAAAGACATCCCCCGAAAATAAGACCTGGTACCTCTTTTGGAGGCAAAAAACCCCCAAACCTGGTCTTATTTTCGGGGAAACACAGTAGCTATTACAATAACATTAAGTATGATTAGGCCCTTGTGTTCTGTGGGTATGAATCCTGATTGTAAGTCAAATCTCATTATTAAATCAAGCCTGACTTAGTGGGACACTTTGTGACCATTTGAAGTAAGTTGACCATTCCCTTCTTCTGAGTCTTACTTTCTGGTGTAGCCTACAGCCCTGGGATCTCCTGATAGGCTGCATTCAAAGTCAAAGGCTAAACACATTTGGTCTTTCCTAGGAGCATCAGTGAAGTGTGCCACCTAATCAGTTGTGCCAGAACTGCCGTTCTTATACAATTACTTCCCCTTAGGAGTGTGCAAATGCAAAGATTTTGCTTTTGCATTTTTGTTCAATCAGTTTTCCATACTTAGTGAAGGTGTAATCCCAAAATAACTGGAGGCTCTGGCTTGGTTAAGGCTGGTTTAGGTGTAAAACATTGGCTTATCAGATTGACTTAAAAGCCCACTCTTTTGATCTCAGATTAGAAAGTGGCTGTTCAAAGAGATCACTGGCTGAAGATCAATATGCTGGCTCCTGCTTTGATGTTGCCTGAATTCTCACCAGGTTTTATGATATTAAATTTGATCCAGAGTTCTCTTTCATAATGAAAGGAGACTTACTTTTTCTTCTCCAATCCAGGAAACAAAGTCATAGGATTTAAAACTCTGGTTCACAGTGTTGAAGGGGAAGCTTGAACTGAAATCCATAAAGCACAGCAGTATTTCCCAACCGTGGAAACTTTAAGATGCGTGAACTTCAACTCCCAGAATTTCCCACTGGTAGGGGAATTCTCGGGATTGAAGTCACAGACATCTTAAAGTTTCTAAGTTTGAGAAACACAGACTACAACTCTGCATTCTCAGCTAGAAGGGCTGAATGCTAAATTGCGATGAACACAACACTAACAGGAGAGCTAAAATTATAAAATTCAAATTATAAAAGCAGCATTCATCAGACTAACTTAAAGCGTATCATGGAGCTACAAGCTATTTTTGAGTAGCATGTATGTATTCTCTTTGTGCGGCTGCTGAACTGAAGTATGCTGACAGGAGAATTGTGGGAGTTGAAATCCATTCATCTTAATGTTCTCAAGATTGAGAAACATTTCTATAACTGAGAGTTTTAAGCATTACAGGGCTTGGAACAGGTTTATCACCAGAGGCCCAGGTAACTTGTGGAGGCCTTGTTTCTGGCCAATTTATAATTTATGATGTGGCAAAAAAGGTAACAATATATAAATTATACCACAATAAGATTAATAATAGTAATAAAGTTGGAAGGGACCTTGGAGGTCATCTAGTCCAACGCCCTGCTCAGGCAGGAAACCCTATACCATTTCAGACAAATGGCTGTCTAGTCTCTTCTTAAAAACATCCAGTGTTGGAGCATTCACCGCTTCTGGAGGCAGGTTGTTCCACTGGTTAATTGTTCTAACGGTCAGGAAGTTTCTCCTTAGTTCTAGGTTGCTTCTCTCCTCGATTAGTTTCCATCCGTTGCTTCTTGTCCTGCCTTCAGGCGCTTTGGAGAATAGCTTGACTCCCTCTTCTTTGTGGCAGCCCCTGAGATATTGGAACACTGCTATCATGTCCCCCCTCATCCTTCTCGTCATTAAACTAGACATACCCAATTCCAGCAGCCTTTCCTTATATGCTTTAGCTTCCAGTCCAGATTACATTGTCATTAAATATGCACCAACTTTAGTCTTGATCCTCTTCCCACCCACTAATTTTGGGTGGTGGGGCTGTTCAAATGCCAGGTTTTCCTTTTAGTCTGAAAAATAGTTTTTAAAGGAAAGGGAGAAGGAAAGGAAAGGAAAGGAAAGGAAAGGAAAGGCTGACTGTGAGTGAGTGTGTGTGTGTGTGTGTGTGTGCGCGTGCGTGCGCGCACAGGCTTGTGTGTGTAAAGAAAAAGTAAGCCAGGGTGGGGCTGGAACAGGAGAAGCTGCCATGTGAAAAATTAGGGTGTGTTTGGAGCCAAAAGAAACATAAGGGGGAAGGAGGAGGCAGGGGCTGCCTGGGGCAACTCTGTGGGGAGAAATTAGTTGTTGCCAGGATGAGGTGAAGGTTCAGCCTAAAAATAGCAACAGCGCTGTTAAAAATAGCAGTTGTTGAAAATGTCTGGTGGAACTCTCTCTCTCTCTCTCTCTCTCTCTCTCTCTCTCTCTCTCTCTTTCTTTCTTTCTCCTCTCTCCTCTCTCTCTCCTAGAGGTGGCCAGCTTGGAATATTACTTTCCTTCTCCAACTTTTAAAGTGTTGAGTGAAACGGGAAGCACAGCAATACCAGCAAACTTTTCGCATTGTTAGCTTGTGCAGGGGGGTTTTGCTCAATTTTGGAGGTGTATAAATAAATACAGCACTGGGGTGGGAAGGTTTGAATGCGGAAGACAGAGAAGCTTACTTTTCTGAGCTTTCTCTAGCCAGGGAACAGTGCAGCAACAAATCTTTGAAAAAGCCTACTGTATTTTCTTAAAGAGGTGGAGGTTGACCAAGCCCCCTATCCTGCAGGATAGTTTTAAGTTGATATTTTTTTTTTTTAAGTTATGGATGTGGAGGAAACTTGATAGGGAAAGTGTGGGGGAAAGGGGGTTTATTAAGAAATTTGAGTCAAAAAGACTGTCATTAATTTGTGAAGGGCCATTTGCAAAGATTTGGGGAGATACAACTGATCTTTCCTCTGCCCTCCAACTTTCTCCCTTGTCCAGTTTAAGAGACACTTAGGTTTATTTTGACTGACTTAGTAAGTGAGGCAAACGAGGCAGGCTGATAGATGGGGTATCAATTCTGCACTGGTTCTTTAAGGGTTTAAAAATAGGAAAGTTGTTAAAATTTGGGGGCTCCTCTCCTCCCCACTCTCTTAGAAATGTGCTAAAGGAACAACTTGAGCATATCCTTATCTTTCAAACTTCCTATCATGAAAGGATATGAACAATTTTGATACTGTGGAAGCAGGTTTGGTGGACTTTTATACTAGTTGTTTAGGATAAAATTTTGGGGAACATCAAGAGCGCCAAACCTCTCCTTTCTCTTCTCTCTCCTAATTTACAACAATTAAAAATCTCACATATAAATCATTTGTGAGATGTTTCAGTTGCTTTATATCTAAGTCTTCCATGTAATAAGATTTTTTTCCCTAGTCTGATGTAATAGTCAACAAAATGGGAGTGCTGATAATTTCCAGACGCAAGACAGCATATTCCAAGGAATCTTCTACTGTTTTTTATAGTTCTGTGGTTTGGGTGGATTGGAATGAAATAGACTGATTAATTAAAAGTGATTTATCATTTCCTCTTTCCTCTCTAAAATATTCCCAGTACAAAGATATCATATTGATAGATTAAAAGCTAGGTCGTATTTCTAAAATCTGATCTTAAACTACCTTCCTTCCAAGTTTCTATGCCCAGTTGTGCAGTTTGAGATAGGATTAAACAGCAAGTGTCAATATTTAAAGAGCTTAAAGTTTTTGGTTAGTAGCATTATTTTTTTTTATTTTTACTTTTTAAGATAAATTGTAAATTCCCACACTTCTTTCCACAGATCTTTTCAAATAAATTATATGTTATACAAGCAAAGCCTATAATCATTTAATTGCATAGAAAATAAAGAGAGAGAAAACATTCCTGTCTGCGGGAGGAGGGAAATATTGTAACAGAATGCAGAAATGTGTTTTTTGAATCTAAGCTATACATTTTGAGGGGAAGAAAGAAGAAAATACTACTGGTGTTATAGAAATATATAAGGCTCTATACTTTGACGCAATAAGACAAAGAAATAATAGATTTGCTTTTTTTATTCCCAGACTATAAAGCCAGGAAACACCTAAAGACTGATTATTTAACACCAGATTCAAATAAAAAGTACTTAACCATTTGCTGGACTACTGAAAAATATTCTGTGCATTTAATCACTAGCAGTTCTTAAAATGATAATATGTACTCAATAGTACCAGGTCTGTCCTTAGAACACTTCTTGTATTTTCAAAACACAACTTGCTGTTAGAGGGAATGTTTTTCTCCTTTACTCCAGTTGCTTATAAAGTAATGGAAAGTTAAGAAAAGTAATATTCTAAATATACTTCTGACACATACTACCCTGTTTAGGTTTACTTGGCAATACATTTTACTTGTGAATTTTCAGAAGCAAAATTTAAAGAATTCAATTCTGTCCTTTCCCATGTTGGGTTCTAGGTAAGGTATCTGATTATATTATGAATATATATATTATATATAATATAATAATATATATTATGTATCTAAATATCCTGCTCCATGACTCACAGATGAGTGAATCTATGTCTGACCAACAATTGATGTTGAAAAAGAAACTCTTTAATGAGCAAATGCCACAAATAACTAACATAAATTCCGTTTAGTTTTTGCTTTTTCTCTTTCTCTAACTAGCAGCTATATACTGTATGAAAACTAATCAGTTTCTGACAGAGCTATCAAAACCACTCAGAGAATCTGTTAACTCTATTTTTGTTTCAATATTTCTTTAGTATTTAATAATATTAATAGCTATTTTAGTAACAGGAAGTTGGAATAAAAAATACTCACATATTGATAAATTGAATTCTCAACTGGGTGTTTACCACAGACACATTGCGTGCGTTTTGCATATGTTGACGGTAGTTTTCATTTATAGATTTTCAGACTTAACTCCTTTATGGACAGTTTTCACCAAGAAAGTAGCAATATTCATTAAGGTCCCATAGAATCTTAACTTTCCTGACTTTATTGGGAAGTTTAACCAATGAAAAATATTTCAGTTTGAATAGGAGAGAGAGAGAGAGAAAAAAATGTAATTCTTATAAAATACTGGTTCTAAATAAAAACATAACAAATAATAATGATGTTAGTATGTAATTGGGCTGATGGGAATGTCCATTAAGACAGTATTATTGTTGAATAAATTTTGATGGACTGTGTGAGGCTTACTTCTGAGAAACATAAAAGATTATAAAGAACAAGAAAAGTTGTTAGGAAAAATTATACACTGCTTTATAGTTTTGAGACAAATAATTCAGATGTTTAAATTTAACAAAGAATGAAGAAAAGAACAAAAGTATTCTAATTATGAGTGATAACTTGGTTTATGAAATTGGAACATATACTAAAATATTTCATATTCTCTTTCTCCTTTTCATAAGTACTGGTATTACATTTCTCCAGGTCTGTACATAACTTTGTTTAGTGAAGCTTATAGATATTTGATTTATAAACCTGGCTGCTGAGTTCTGCCAGTAATATGTAAATTTGATAAATAAAGATTATTAGTCAAAATGTTCCTTGGATTTTAAAATATATTATTTAGTAATCTAAATTAGATTTAGCATAAAACAATTTGCTAAATTGCTATGCTATAGGAAGCATAGAAAGATATTTTTCCCACAATTGAGCTATTCATCTTCAAATTAGCAGAAGCTTCTCACACCTCTGAAAGGAAGTAAATAGGGGTCTCTCAGCATCTGGATGGGAAACTTGATAGAGGTTGCCTCTATCCTTTCATGATGTGTTTACTTATTTAATTTGTATAGCTACCTGTCTCACCATAGTGAATCTGGGTGGCTAACAAAGCAACATAAATAATAACATCTACAATAATAAACAATATATTAGGCCCAAATCTTCAATCTCTGCATCTATCTCTAAATGGCCAATAGCATTTAGCTGTTAGACTTATATACCACTTCATAGTGTTTTACAGCCCCCTCTAAGCGGTTTACAGAGTTAGCATATTGTCCTCATTTTACCAATCACAGAGAGATGGAAGGCTGAGTCAACCTCGAGCTGGTGAGAATCGAACTGCTGGCATTCAGCAGAATTAGCCTGCAATATTGCATTATAATCACAGTGCCACAGTGCCACAATGGTTCTCCAATAAAAATTACAACATCTCATAAACTCAAGCTAATTTCCTGGTCCCCACACCTGGGAGTACAACCAAACCTTTGAAGCTTTCCGAAAGGCTGGCAGGATCAGGGCACATCAAAACTCAAGGGCACCATGCTCTAAAAATTGGTTCTGCAACTGAAAACACTTGCTTTCTTGGTCCTGCTAGCCAACAACCATTAGTTGTTAGGGCCCAGTGCATGC